>NC_073693.1:26036530-26212845 GCF_029784155.1 Uranotaenia lowii
ACCTGTCACACGTCTTCTTGGTTGATGAGTTGTGGTGTGTGTGTGTTTGTGTTCATCATCATCTGCTCTAACTGAAGATAGCCCCGAGCGATGGTAGGAATCAATGAATGGAATGTTCCCACCCTACCCTCGTTCCAGCTGGTGGTGGTATGAGCTAGAGGAATGTCTGAATGATTGGCTGCGTACAAAAAGGCGATAAATTGATTGTAATTCGATTACTTTCGTCTGGGCTGTTGCGTGCCTTCTAGTCAAGAAACTCAAACGAGTCATATGGAAAGGAATTTCAGATTTTTTAAGATGTGATCAACTGAAGAAAATGTCTTTTCGAACCCTTTAAAAGTTAGAACAAGGTTTACCTACAAAAAGCAGAACACAAATGCCAATCGTTATGTTGACTTGTTTCTGGCGCAGAATGTTTTAAAACATGTTGATGTGACCAACAGCTGAGAGAAACAGTAAAAAAAACTGAAAATGGATCTGTTTTAAAAAATCATTTCAGAAGAACTCCAAGGTTCACGTACAAACTTCATGATCAACAATTTAGTTGGTGCCAAAGGTAGAGAATGACAAAAATTTGAATTGATTTTTTGAAAAAAAAAATATGTTGAGTAAGGAAGAAAATTTGGAATATAAACCCTATTCAACCCCATAAAACGACAACAAATTGACAAAAATGTAAAAAAAACTTTGTGAAAAGTTAAAAAATCTCAGTTTTAATGGAACAGCTGGAACAACAATTGAAGAAGAGCTTTTGAAAAAGCTGTGTAGTTTTTTTTTCTGTACGTAAAATTTGTTCATAGTTATCAAAAAAACTAAACTACTGTGGAATATTCAGCGGAAAAAAATTAACTTTTAGAGGGATAAGTAAAGGTTGCCAAGAAATTTCTACCATGTATCCGAGCCGCAAAAATGTGTGGAATTTCATATAAAAATCTGGCAAAATCCGGGCATTTGATTTCATTATTGTTAACTGAAAATCCGGTCAATATCCTGAAAAATTTTGAAAATTTTCAATCGAATTTCAAGAAGGAAAACACATAGTAGTGTTTTTTTCTCTATTTGTTCAATGAACGAAATTTTTCTAACAAGTTTTTTAAAAATAATCTTGGAAGATTTTTCAGAAGCCTCAAACACGATTTAAAATCTGCTGATGAGTTTTCAAAAAGAATTTTTTTTTGAAATTGGTTTGTTCGATTTTTGTTGAGTAATTTACAAAAATCAAGAAAAAAAATTTCAATAATTTTTTAAAGAAACTCATCAGCAGATTTTTAAACAGATTTAAGGCCACCAAAAAACATTTCAAGTTTATTTTAATAAAGCTTACTGAAAAAAATTCGATTAATTAATGGAACAAAAATAGAACCACTATTTTTTTTTGCTTCTTAAAATATAATTTATTGAAAATCATCAAAATATTCTTTTACAGTTTGTTCTAGATTGTTCACCAAATAAATCAAGCATAATTTTGCTTTTTTGGGATGATGCAAATGACGTTGAGGACCAAAAACATGTTAAAAAGTGCCAAATAGCGATAGTACCACTTATGTTGTTACTAGAAAAATCATGATTATTTCTTAAAATTAATTGTGTTCAAGTGAATAATGAAGCTTTTTCGAACTATTTTTATGAGATCCGTCATTTTTCAGGCATTTTCTTCTGATCCAAAAATTTTAAAGGTGTTGTAAAGCGATTTTCCCTAGCACTCAGGAATTCGACTTTTGAGCTATAATTTTCAATCAAACTGCTTTATTCCTTCATAAAAATGACGTGAAATGATGATTAATTTTGTACAGATGAATTCATAACCATACAGAGGAATTCATAACCTTTAATTTTGTTTTCTCAATAAACCACATTTTTCCAAGTTACAAGTAGTAAAAGGAAAGACTATCTCGCAGTTGACGCCAATTTAGGTTTCAATATTGATTTTCCATGTTTATTCAGGCCCAAATTCATCATTTCGAGGGAGTTTGAACAGTTTTGCCGGAGTTCAGGCTGAAGAAAGCATTTCTAGATTTAAAAAAAAACTCACCAGCACAAGAATAAACCATCGCCGAAGTTTCTGCTCATCTCCACCTCCGAAGCTATTGCAAATTAATTTCACATTATTCGTAAGCTTACTTATACTTATAAAGAAGGTTGCTCAAATCACAGAAAAATATGTATTATCACAGAATTCTTAGCCCAATTTCGTCACAAATCAAAGAATTTGTAAAATTTTAAACATGTACCGCTATGCAAAATTATTTATTTTTTTCACTTTCGACTTTTTATTTCTGACTCTAATTCATCGTAAAATGAAAACAAGGAAATGTAAATTGATTTTCTTCTATTCAAACTGTAAAAAGTTTCTAATTTGTTGATGTTTGACATGATTTCTCAATGATCTTCATAAAAAAAGCGTCTTCTAAAACCGTTACAGAATTTAAGTTTCAAATCACAGAACTCGAGAGTTTGTTTGTCAAAAAATAATGTTTTTTTTATGACAATTTATCTTCTAAAGTGAGCATTCCAGACTGCATTTTTTAAACGTAATTCTAAGCAAAGCTCGAAAAAACTAAAAATTCTGATATCATTTGCAATGATATTGGAACGTGAATAGGGTCTTCAAGTTAATTTTAGTAAACATAAGTCTGGAAACAATAAAATTTAAATAAATGCAAAAGATTTGCAAGACCTTTGAACTTGAAAAAATGGGAGATGATTTTCATAATTTTACATTTTCTGTACTGCAAATCTTCATGCATAAACTGATAAATACTGGTATTTAAAAAAATTAAAATCCAGAAATAGGTTTTTTTAGCTGCAACTTTTTTTTTTATAGCGGAGAAAATATTTCATATTCAAAAAGTAACGTTTGGGCTTCATTCGCTGCTTTTTTTTTTCAATAAATAAGAAGAAGTAACGAATTATTTATTTAAGGGTAAGCATTCAAAATTTGAGGGATTTATTCGGATATGTCCGGGTTATGAAGTAAGTGGACAAGTGAATCAAACTATGGTATGGCTCAAATAGATTCCTTGAGTTTGGTTAAATTTTTGAGCAAGTTTACCTCGATTTTTTAAATTAGTCATAAAGACTTTCAGCCTTTGGCTGGTTTGTATATTATTCAATTTTTTTTTTCTCAGAAGTTTGATAAACCATTTCATCGCTGCTGATGTGTTTCGATTAAAAAACAATTTAAATTCAAGGTGCTTTCCTCACATTATTTTTCATTTTCTTTTCTTAAAATCACTGTATTTTGCTTAGATTTGTCTGGAGTTTATATTATTACAGTCGATATTCAAAGCCCAGGTTTTGCTTAGTTAGAAACAAATTACTCATGCCGCATAAATGTGGGAATTTAAGAAATTTTCAATCCGGCCAGTTTTCTCAGATTTCTTAAAAAAAATGCTCAAATTTGTTCACATTATTTGCTGAATCTTACAATACACTAAAAATAAATTGTAATTTTTCTAAATTTAAGCGTTCAAAAATGAACTTTTTAAGCAAATTTAATCTTAAAATCATGAACGGTTTTTTAAAGCTGCAAATACGATTTGAAATCTGCTGATGTGCATTGATGAAAATAAAATATTTCAAAGGTTTTTTTCTTGATTTTTTTCTGAATAATTCCGTAGTTTTGACTGAATTTGCTCGGATATTGCCCAAATTTTGTGTTGAATATTTTAATGTCTTAAATGCTCGTATTTTTCCAAATTTTGGTAACCGTACTCTAGGATAAAGTTGCCAAATTGCCCGATTTTATCCGGGTTTGCACGAGTATTAATTACCAAATTTGGAAACATTCCGGTTGCCCGGATTTTATTTAAAAATCCTGGATTTTTTCAGTATATTTGGCAAATCTAAGAAACAAACAAATATTGTGGTGTAATTTTATGTTCACTTATGCCTTCGAAACGAAATTTTTCGTGTAAATAATCATTACAGATAAATGATAAAAAGGTAAATGATCATAAAAGATTTTTAAGAAGTACGATTTAAAACCTGTAAATAAATTATGACGATTTAAAAAAAAATTATTGTTTTTTGTTGAGTGACTTTTGGGTTTTGGCAAAATTTGCACGGATTTTGCCAAGCTTTTAGATTAAAATACCCGGGTTTACCCGGTCTGGAAACATGCTGTAAAAATTCTGACAACCTTGCTCTAGGAGCCCCCTTCTTGGAAACTTGAATGAAACTCTTCGAAATTTTATTTCTCAGAGGCCTCTTTGGCGTTAAAGTTTCGATTTTCTTTCCTAAATCTCTAGAATTTAAAGCAGTATGATTAAAAACATGTTTAACTTTTTTCCTTGGAAGGATCCCCTGAGCTGGGGATCCCAAACATGGGCCTCTCCCCTGGCATTTGTTTTGCTTTAATTTTGGTTTTGTTACCAGTTCTAGCATTATTTTTCAAGACAATCAAATTTAAATAAATTCCAACTATTCAGGATTGAAAAAAAACTTTATGACTGATTTAGGTTGCTTCAGTCAGTGTAAACTTCAAATCTCCAGACTGATAAAATAATAACAATCAATTAAAATTTTGGAGCATTTTTGTGAGTTTAAAAATTTTCTATTTTAAGAAAGATCCGAAATTTTTTTAAAGATTATTCCTTATTTAAAACAGAACTTTATCTGATTTGCCTCACTTGACCTTGCACTCTATTTAAAAAAATTTTGCATGCGAATTCAAAAAAACTAATTTATTTATTGGAAAACAGAAGGGTACAAAAACTGGTCTCAAAGAAATTTTTCGTTTTAAATTTTAAACTTACTAGAACGTTGTCAATTATCTCTTGTTTTGATGATTTTACAATTAGAAAAAAAAGAGATTGATAAACCCTTTAATGCATAGTGTTGTTTAGGACAAAAAACAATTATTAAAATCCTGAAAAAAAAATAAATATAAATAAAAAATGTTCTAGAGAATAGGAAAAATTGACTCATGGTTTTTAACTTTGAAACTTTATTGTTTGGTTGAGCTGTCAAAGAAAGTATTGAAAAAAATAAAAATTAAATTTTTGAAAAGGTAAATTTTTTTTTAAACGAATTTTCAAAAGTCTACATTATATCTTCTTATTTGGAAATTCTTTTAAATATCATCTGAGTCAACCACAAACAACTTTCTTCACCTTTTAAACAAGGTTTGGAAGAAGTTTTCAAATTGTATTGAAATAATTCAACATTTAAAAAAAAATTATCTTTGACAGGTTATAACTTTTTTAAAACTCAAAATATGGAATTGTTTATTTCTGTTATTCATGTTGAGAAGATGTTAATTAACTTAATCAATTATTGCCAAACTCAATTAAAAAAAGTTATGCACCAAAAGAATGAAACAATTCAGTTTCTGATCAAAACTCATGATTTTCGCTGAGAATTTGCAGTTTGAATAAGTCTTTCTTCAAATTTACAAATTTTATAGAATTTACAAAGTTATTCATGAAGATAAAATAATTTTACTGTTTCTTACGGAGATACTTAAGGTATTTTGTAGAAAAGGTTAAATTTCATTTACAAACTTTGTTGACGGCCTTAATAAAATCCTGCTTCTTGTGTTAAATAAAATGATTTACATATTTAATTTTGCAACTTTACATTACACCCACATTACACAGAGTCGATTTGTGGTAATTTTTAAATTTCTCAAAGTAACGTGCACATGAGTAAATTTGAATTTCTAGGTTTGTATGAGAAAATTAAATATTTGGTTCTGAAAAATCAACAACATTTTTTTATTCTACTGTGGAGTTGAGCTTGCTCTTGGTTTATGTACCAACTTATAATATCTCGAAAGGAAATTTTCCGTTGAACAAATTTGTGGAAGACCTTAACTTTGTATTTTATAAAGTAAAAAAGTTATTAGCTGTATAATAGGGGTATGTCTTTTTGAATTGATAAACAATAAATTCAATTGACATCACTACTGGATGCCTAGCAAGGTATGGCAAGAATACTTACAATGCTTTGCATAAATTTTGCAAAAAATCACGGATGAGTTTTGAAAGAAATTGAAGCTTTTAAGACCCCAGGGTTTGAGAAATTCAAAAATGACCCCAAATCGACTCAGTCTAATCCACATAAAATTAAGTGTACTGCGCTATCAATGTATTCAAACCCAGTTTCAAAACTTATCACACAATTAAAATATTTAATTTTTGTTGGACTGTGTTGAGTATTTTTGAGAAATATGAGAGTATTATCTATAATCTTTTGATTTTAGAGTTTTATCAGCATTTGAACATTTTACCTTCTTACCGGATAGCCCAATTGGAACGGAACTTACCTGGAAAGAGAAAAAGCGATAAATATAAAGTTAGTATACATATCAAATAACAATTTCTCCAAAGTGGGTGTTCAATAAAGCGAGATTTTCATCCCCGACACGGATAGGTTCCCTAGAAAGCCAGCCTCGATCGTAGGCCGGGAAAACTAATAACCCAAATTGCATCATAGATCTCCCAGCAGGCAGGCTTAGCGAGCCTCGAAAATGCTCAATAGAATAGCACAGCTCGGCACGGCAACTAAGGCGTCACGGTCCATATTTCGCGGCCCGGTGCCTCGCACTTCGCACTTGTCAGCACTTTCATTCATCCCCCCTCACTTTTCCTACTGGGAGCATTATTCCTCCGTCGATTTCCGACACCCATAACATGGATGAAGCCACGCCGCGCGCAATGAATGGTTCCGAACAAGTGAGCGGAAAACCCATCCGCCAATCCAAATTGCAAACGCACGCAACCATAACGCCGGGGATTAAATGCTACTACTATGCTGCTTCAAACCATTCCCCACTTTCCTTTGCCTTTGCTAACATCACTCACAAAGCTCAAGGATCTTATGTCGACGACGACGGCTAGGAGTTTTTCTTCTCCATCTCGAGAGTAAGACATTTCGGGGGGACCTACGGCTTATCTACCATCGGCCACGCTTCATCAAAAAGCGCGATTCTCCGGGTCTTTTCCGGGCTCTTCCTGAATCGTCCGCGTTGTTCCGCGATGAGGTCGTTCATAATAACGACCACCCCCGCACTTCCTCGTCTGTTTGATTCTTGCTTCAAGTCCCACAAGGATAGGTTGCTGTCGAGCTTCAAATCCGATGAAGACATTTCTTCAGGGAGATTTTTGTGTACCTTTCTACTGTTTTTTTTTCATCCTCTTATTCCTTATTCTGTGGAGGTTGACTTTCTTCTTCCAATGTCTCTAGTGCGAGGAATGGAAAAAATCTCAACCGAACGTCAAACGGGAAAGGAAGCAGCTTTGTCTTCCCCGATGATAGGCCGTTGTTCCTGCCATTGAACATTTGTTTTTGCGCGCATGAAATCGCCCCAAGAAGAGTCTTGTACATTGACGTCTAAAAATGATCAATGAGGATGAGCTCAAAACGGTTGAATGTTAAGAGGATGGATTTATGTTTGCTCAGTGAAAGTTGAAGGAAAAATTATTTTTTTCCATCAAATAAGCGAAGTTTTGAGATGAGAAATCTTACAAGTTGTTTCTTAAAGAACAATCTGAATCACCGAAAACATGAAAGTACTAAAATTTGTGAGCAACAACGTCATGGGCAAAAGATCACAGAATGGAAAATCCTTCACCTTCGCCCGCCGGTGACAGTTATGAGCACACCATAACCGTCAGTGGCAGAAAGAAAGATGCGAGTGGTTTTTCGGGATAAGTAGATGGAGGGAAACAAATTTTAGCAAAAACCACAGGACCGCGTTAGGACCAAAACATTAAAAAGGAAACCCGAGCGTGAAAGCGGTTAGAAACAAAATGAGTAAGAAAGCTATCGCCCTGAAGACGTTTCAAAAGGGTAGTAAATGTTTGAGTGTAAAAAAATTCCGGTTGACGAAAAAAAAAAAATGAGAAATGATTTTTAAAATGAATCGATGAAAGTGTTTCAGTTTGGTTTAATAATTTGTATACGCTTGTTTTGAAATGATGTATGATACATTTTTTAAAAGGATTTATTAACAACAGTTTTACAACTTAGTCTCCAGGACATCTATAAGCGTAATAAATTTCCAACTTAAATTACAACAATAAATTTTTCTCTATGATTTTTATTTTGCGCTTTCAGTATCCTGTAAAAACATTTTTCATATTGAAAACATGGTTTTTAAAAGATTGTAAAATACCTTAAAAGGAACCTGTTTTGATCTCTTATAAGAATTTTTAAACTAGTTGATATCATTCGTATTATTACAAACCGCTAAGGTTTTGAAAATTAATCAAAATAACTTATCGTGGCATCTTTGAACATTTTATAAGGAACGAATGCGCCTCAAGGCTAAACAAGTTTTATAAATTATTTTTTGTTGAATCACTGGTTTAAGGAAGTTAGTTGTCTCGAAATCGACGAAAATGTAAACAATCAAACATTTCTCAGTTTCAAAATTAAGAAACCTGTATCCCTGCATGTTTTGGGTCCAAAAAAGAAAAAAAAAACTTCTTCAAGTGTCAAAAAAAAATTGAACCGCTTGCTACAAGGTTCATTATCTATTAAGAATGTGTAGTGCTGTTATGGAATCTGATGTGAAACTTTTTACTTGCCCTGAGCCACAGTTTTGGAAATAAAAATCCGTAAAAGTTCATCAGCATAATGTTATGATTTGAAAATCAACAAAAATAAAACTTATATAATTTGTGAAATTGAATTAAAAAATTGTTTTATGTTCAACCCTTGAAACAATTTAAATCAGAAAACACATGTGACGTTCTATTGAGAACATTTGCTCCAGAGCCTCTAGACTTTTTGGAGTTATAGCCCATTGAAAGAAGTCATGCAATATCTGGCTAGTGATGTTAATTGACTTTATTGTTTTCATTTCCAAAAGACACAGCCCTGTTGACCAGCTTATACCTTTATACGAATTTACGGTCTTAGACAAAGTTGTTCAGCGGAAAATTTCCTTGGGAAAATTCATAAATTGACACAAAACCCTTGGCACAGTTCCATAGAAGAGACAAAAACGATGTTGATTTTGCAGATCAAAATGTTCAATTTTTCCATACCAACCTAAAAGTTCAAATTTTCTCATGTAAACATTTCTTTAAAATACTACATAAAATCATGAATGAATTTTAAACCAAAACGTAGCTTCTAAGACCCCAGGCTTTGAGAAATTCAAAAATGACCCCAAATCAACTCAGTCTAATGTAACTATTCAAAGTTTATAGCGGTATAGTTGACTAAGTTTGTGTTTTATGAGAGGCTTTAAGAGCCTGACAAAATATTCGGTGTAACTTGGAAAAGATACCTTAAAATTGTTTTATAAAACTTTTTAGACCTGAGACAATTTTGTAGAAACGACTTTTAGAATGCTACATGATCAAATATCAAATTTATCCTTTGTCAACCCCTCCTTCGATTTTTCCGAAAATCCAGAAGGGAGGAATAAATAAAGTTGAAAGGATTCTATTGGAAAATTTGATATTCATTTCGAGAATTTAAAGACACGAATACCCCAGGAGTGGTTAAACGTCTAAAATCAACCATAATAATAATAATAATAATAATAATAATTTCGAGAATTCAAACAATTTGAAGAGCGAAAGTCAAATTGTAGAAGATGAGAGCTATATCACCTTTTGTATTCGAAGTTTTCTCACATTTTCGATCTAAACTAATTCGAACTTTTTATTTTGTGCAATATAGATTTGTACCGGGCTGGATTTTTTAACGCTTGTTTTCTGATTTAGAAAGAAAAATTATCTTTTGAGTAATTTATTCAAGCTTGGACATCCGTATAGCTGAGATTAAATACATTTTTCGTTAAAGATTCCTGCCAAAAAAAAAAAAAAAACAAATGCATGAATTTTTTTTTTATATCATTTAAATTGATTTTTTCTTGCTTAAGAGAGAAATTAACAGCAGGCCCTTATTTTAGTTTCTCGTCCATATTTCTGATTGAATTTAAAAGCACAAGATAATTTAAGACTGGTATCAAAAATTCGAATTTATTAAAAGATGTTTAATTGTGTTAAATGATGAGACATTTTTCAACACACTAATGCCAAATACATATTAGTTCTGGATTTTTGTATTATTAAGAATGAAATGGGAATTTTCCTTTTTAATGTTAATTATGGAAATCAATTAATGATGCAAAATTTTTGATGAATATAAAAAATTTCTAAAAATAGGTTTTTTAATAAAAACCCCTACAGAACTTCGAAAAAAAATTTTTTGAGTACCAAGATATTATGATTTGCTTTAGAGATCCTACTGCTGTAGATACTTTTTTGAATTGTTAACTGATGTATTTGAGTTTTTTTGATTTTTAAAACCGAACGCAGTTTTCACTTGAATCCAAAACTGGCCCAAATTTGTTCCTCAGGAATTGTGAAATGTTTATAAAATATTTGAAACTGGTTTTTGAAAATAGAAGTTTTCATAAGAATTTTTCTTAAAAATTTTCTTAAAGATCTGATCTGGAAGTTTTCTTAAAAAATTGCATTTAATAGATAACCTATTTTTTTACCTCGTTAAGACTTTCAATTTGATCTCTTAAGACCAAAGACAATTTTGGTTTCTGATTGTTTTTTTAACAACTTGAATGACACAAATGAAACAAATGTTCAAAAAAATTATTTCACTGAACTTAAAATCACTTTATGGAACAACGAGCTTTTTAAAAAATTAATCATCAAAATAATTGATAAAATTCTCCAAAAAACATTAAAATAATGTTTAGAATTATAATTTAAATCACATCAAGAAAGTTTGTTTGGAAAAAATTTAAAGTTCAATTACAATTACTTAAATTTCTTAAAAGGATAGTCAAAAACAGAGAATAGATAACTTTAAACCAGCAAGATATGCTTAAATTAAGTCTTTTACGGTTATTTCAATCCATCAAAATTTTCATTATTATTCTGCATTTTATATTGCCACCATTTAGAGATGATTTTATGATATTAGAAAAAAAAAATTAAATCAGGTTAGAAAACAAAGCTTTATCAAATCTCAAAATAAAACACATGGAGTAGTAGAGAATACAAAATATCAAAATTCATGTAAACTAACTTAAATTGAAATTGAATATAATTCAGTTCGATATTTTTTTAATTTCCAAATTAAATGATCTACTATTTGACAACAGTATATAAATTTCAGGAACCAAAGAATGAATTAATTGATTAATTGATTAATTATTTTAACAATTTCTTAAGGCTTTCTGATAGACAATTTAAAAAAAAAAAAACAAAATAAGAAGACAAATTTTTTTTAAAGCAGCTTAATCATTTTTGGCGAATTTCAAACGATTTTCTGCAAATTTCTATTAATTTTCCTTTACCGCATTTTTGTCAATCAATGTGAGTTTTTATGAGCTCGATTTAATATTTCAGGTAATTGGTGTTTTTATTTCAATTGAGTCTTTTTAAATAACTTTAAAAAAAATGGAAAGCTTTGAAACAATTTACAATTTTACAATATTCGAACAATTATCGAAAAAAACAAATTGAAAATTTTATAAATTTCAACTGGATTATTTTTTTTTTTCATTTTTAGATACCCTTCATAATTTGGATTCACATTTTGATTTTTAATCATTATTTAAATTTTTCGTCGCTAAAATAGTGTTTGAACCATTTTTATGGTTTCTTAAAAATTATTTGTAGAAAAACAAATTTTGCGATATTCTGACGATTTAATTTTTTTTGTTTATTTTATTTATTTCAATCTTAACAATTTTTTTTTTCATTTTTTGGAAATTCCGCAGATTTTGGATTTTCATTCATTTTAATTTGGATTTTTCTTCATTATTTTTATTATTTTTTCGTGAAATAGGTATTTGTAAAAAAAACCCAAATTTTTCAAAATTCTAGTCGTCTGCAAATTGGAGATTATTTTTCCTTCTTGTCCACATTTTGAAATGTGATTTGACTTAATTTCAATCAATTATCGACTTTTGGAGACTCTAAATGCACTCAAAATAAACCAAAAATAGGCTCAAGAAAATTCTAAAATAACCGAAACGAAATAAATAGGTTTGCCAGAAAATAAAAAAAAACCTTAATTAAACTCAAAAATAATCAATTGAAGAGTAAGATTCGAAGCAGACTTCAAATTTGAAAAAAGACATAAAGCCAAGAAAAGATTTAAAATAGCCTCAAAAAAATCTCAGAATGCTCTCTCTCACTCTCAAAGTATACTCTAAAATGACACAAGAAGACAGAAAGTAGGATCAAAATTGACTCAAATTGCAGTCAAAGTGGTGTCAAAATAAACTCAAAGCAAACTTAATGAAGACTCATAGTATACTCAAAGTAGACTCCAAGTAGACTAGAATTAGACTCCAAAAAGATCTGAAAAAGAGACTCAAAGAACACTCTAAGTTGCTCTTAATTAGACTTGAAGAAGACTTTAAATAGACTCAAATTTGATTCAAAATTGATTCACTGCAGATTCAAAGTAGACTCGAAGTATTTCTAATTTTTATGTTTTGACATAGAACTTTTATTTGCAACGGTAAAGTACTCCAATACTTCAGGTAGAGTCCAGAAAGACACAAAGTAGGATCAAAATAGATTCAAAATACACTTAAAGCGGTTTCAAAATAAACTTATAATAGACTCAAAATAAACTCAAGTAGACTAGAAGTAAACTGCAAGAAGACATGAAAAGAAGACTCAAAGCAGACTCTTAGTTTTCCTTAAGTTGACTCAAATAAGACTTTAAAAAGACTCAAATTCGATTCAACGTGGAGTCAAATTCAATTCAAAATAGGCTCAAAAAATATTCAAAGTAGACTCAAAATACACTCAAGGTGGACTCCATGAAGACACAATCTAGCATCAAAATTGACTCAAACTACACTCAAAGTGGTCTCAAAATAAGCTCAAAGTAGACTCAAAGAAGACTCAAAAAGACTCAAAGTAGACTCCTAGAAAACATGAAAAGCAGACTAATTCTAGTCTACTTGGACTCTAAGTTGCTCATAAGTAGACTCGAAGAAGACTAAAAACAGACTCAAATTCGATTCAAAGTAGACTGAAATTCGATTCATAAAAGACTCAAAGTAGATTCAAAGTAGACTCAAAGTAGATTCATAGTAGGCTCAAAATATACTCCAGGTAGACTCCAAGAAACACAAAGTAGGATCAAAATTGACTCAAATCAGACTCAAAGTAGACTCAAGTAGACGGAAAGTAGGCCCCAAGAGGACATGAAAAATAGACGCAAAGTACACTATAAGTTGTCTTAAGTAGATTCGAAGGAGACTCAAAACAGACTCAAATTCGGTTCAAAGTTAGACTCAAAGTAGATTCAAAGTAGACTCGAAATAGACTTTAAGTCCACTCAAAATATGCTCCAGGTGGACTGCAAGAAGACACAAATAAGAATCAAAATTGACTCAAACTTTAACTCAAAGTGGTCTCAAAATTAACGCAAAGTATACTCAAAGTAGACCCTTAGAAGACTTGAAAAGTTGACTCAAATTACACTCTAATGTGTCTTTAAGAAGACTCGAAGAAAACTAAAAACATACTCCAATTCGATGCCAAATAGACTCAAAGTAGATTCAAAGTATATTCGAAGTAAACTCAAAGTATACTCAAAATACACTACAAGTAGACTCCAAGAAGACACAAAGTAGGATCATAATTGACTCAAACTACTTCCAAAGTGGTATCAACATAAATTTAAAGTTCACTCAAAAAACACTCAAAGTAGTCTCAAAGTAGACTCTAAGAAGACTCAAAGAAGACTCAAAGTAGTCTCCTAGAAGACATGAAAAGTAGACTTAAAGTACACTCCAAGTTGTCCTGATTAAGACTCGAAGAATGCTCAAAACAGACTCAAATTCGATTCACACTCAAATTCGACTCAAAGTAGACTTCAAATAAACTCATACTAGACCCTTATTTTATTAATGGTTGAAATTTCGTGGTTTTTTTACCGTTTTGAATTTTTCATCAAATATAAATATTTGGCAATCTCTACTGATTATTGTAATCAATTTTTATAATGCATTCTCAAGCCCTTTTATAACTTGTACAAAATTTTGAGATTTATCATTAAGAACAAAGGTGAACTTCTCAAAATCTTGATCAAAAATCTCTCTTTTGGAAGGAGGACGAATGTCCAGACATTAAGGAAAATTAAATAACCCGTTATTTCTAGAAACTTCTTCTTGTTCATGGCTTCATAATAAGCATCGTTTGAAAATGCTGTAACAAAGTGTCGACCGTTTCAGTGTTTACTTGTGAACAATGTGAGAGGAACATAAGATAGAGGATGGAGAAGCGACGTCTTGTTTAAGTACTCAAAAATTGAGTTTATTTTTGAAAAAAAAACGATTCTTTTTCTCAAATAATAATTGGCTCGTTATAATTTAAAACAATTTTAATGTCTTGCGCTAACTACGAAAAGAATATATACACCCATAACTCTAGTTCATCTATCAAATGCTAGGCTCCGATCATTGTCAACCTTTAAACTAAAAACTCTAGGGCTGCACCACTCCTAACATAAGTTCAGCGACAAAACCTGAGGGACTAAACAGTTGCAACTGTTTGAGCCAGATTTTGTTTGTTTCAGTTTGTTGTGGTTCTCTGAACTACAGAACTCCTGAGCTTTAATCCCTTGCACCTATCTCATGTTTCCCGGTGTACATTTTTGTATCTAACTTTAGCGTGCACCGAAAGGACTCCTCACTTGCCACCCATTCGGAATGGAAGCCCAAGTTTTTTCCCGAAAGAGCTAAAAGAATTCATAAGGCGCGCGTGGCAAACATCCCCCCTTTCCTCGTGTAGTCTTTTCACACAAATGCCCCGCAAACCTCGACCGAAGTCATGTGTTCGGATCCTCGAGCAAGCGAGAATGTTTGTGGATTTGTGGGTTGATGTGACACACATAACAAGAATGTGTGTGCGGCGGCGAGTGGGTGGGTAAGGGGGGATGAATCAGAAGTCACGCGGTGGTTTGCGGGCGTTGGCCGGAATATGAGCAGTGTTATTTCGAATAATAGCACACACGAGTGAGTTGAGTGTAACAATGATAAGTAGATGTTCCGGGGGATCTCTTTTCTTGCCCGACGATGGTTCTGTTGTTTTCCATTCCTCCCGCAGCCAAGTTTGGCTCCTCTTCACCTGGCGCGGAGCGATAACTGTTTTGAGGTTCCAACTGTTTGGGAAAGAAAACGAACCTTCAGCTGGGAAGCTGCTGTTTGTGGAAAAAGTAAATTCCATTTATATCTGTGGCGTGGCGTTTTGGTTCAAATTGTATGTTTGCTTTTTTTTTAGTGTGTAGATCTGCTGAAACGAAACTGAAACCCGGCAACAGTGGCCCTCCTGGGGAGGATTAGGGTTTGCTGCGCGAGGAAAAATGGAACCGATTTATGATATCTCGGAATGCTATTTTAATGGGAACATAGCGGTTTGGGATGAGCTCATAAATATGGAAAATGGGTGAATAGATCACCCCGGAATGCCGGATGCTGCAGACATGTGTTAAATTGAGGAACAAAGAAATCTCTCATGCAAAGTGTAGATTACTTATTCATACAAACTTGAACAAAAACCCTTGGCAAAATGGAGCCTTCAACAAACAGTCGGCTCCAAGATTCACTCTGGAAAACAAAATTTCGATTAATTCTAGCTTCCAGAACGGGATTATGATAAATGGAAGTTTTCAGATAAATAGAGCTCTCCCATCTCCTACGCAAAGCAGAGTGTCAGTTTCGGTAAAAACCCACAGTAATAAAGAACCAAGCTTCTAGGAAGAAACACAAAATATAAAAAAAAAAAAACTTCGGGCGTTGATTCCGGATCAATCAATCACTTTCACTCAGCTGAACGGACACTAGGCTCAAATATTTAGGTTAAGGTTTAGGAACTCAAACACTGAGAAAAAAGATGAAACCCCGAACTCCTCGGAACACTTTTCCCCGAATCTAGCTTCTCTCACGGAAAATATCGGTCAATGAATGTGGCCACCACGCACCATTTGAGAAGGGTCAATCGTTCTCGTCGTCATGTGTTCAACTTTTCCAAGGAAACGAACCGGGGAGATGGAGGAAAGAGGGATTAAAATCCGGTCCGTAATCACACACAGCACACCACACCCAAAACGTTCGTTCCTAAGTTATAGGTCTTCGAATCCCGACAAAGAGTGAAGGAGTGATTAATGTACTGGATCGCTTAATCTCAAAAGGGAAAATGGGCTACCGTTCCGAGCTGAGGTATCTCAGGAGCAGCTTTGATACCCACATTCAAAATCTACAATGAGCAGATGTCCAGGGCCTAAAGGACTAAAACCACAAACAGTTGGATGCGTCTTGAAATGGAAAAAAATGGGAGTAGGTTTTTCCCATTTTCGTGAGATAGGATTCAAAGGTGGAGAACCAAAAGATTTCATTTCATTTCATTTTTGTGTGTTTTTGTCACACTTCTCCAGAAATTTTGCTCAAAATTTTCTTTAAGTTCCAGGAGATTCAACAAAATTTTCTGAGATTGTTTTAAAAATAATTTTACGACCACAATCCGTTGAAGGCGTCTTAAAAATAAAAATTAAAAAAATGGGAGGGGTTTTTCCCATTCTCGTGAGATAGGTTTTGAATGTGTAAAGAATGTCTTAGAGAACCATAGATTTAAATTCAGATTTGTGTAATAGTCTCAAAAGTGTTCGGAAATTGTACTAGAATCGTCCTCTCAGTTTACTCCTAATTGTTCAAAAACTGTTTTGAACTTGAACTGTTGTTGTTATGATACTGTTTCATAATTTACTCAAATTTTAATTTGATTGCTTCAAATTGCTTTAGAATTTCTAAAATACTGTCTAAAAGTTGCTTCACATTTTCGTCAAAATTTTCTAAAAGCTTAAAAATTGCCTTGAGAACTTCTCAAAATGCACGCTTTAATAATTTTTTCGATATTTCACCTAACATTGATTCCAAATGAACTACAACATTACCAAGCAAATTCTTAAGTAAAAATGTTTCTTGCAAAATGACTCAAAACAGTCTCAAAACACTTCATGGTCACTCCAAAGTTAACTCAAAATTGTATTCTTTTTAAAAGTGCTCAAGTTCGATAGGTGTTGGGAAATTTTGTTTTTAATAAGATTCAAATTTAATAAGACTTAATTCATAAACGTCTAAAAAAATAAGTACAAAGGTTTCTGGAAATCATTATTATTATTATTTGAAAAAAACTTATGTCAAAATTATTCGAAATTTATCAATATTGACTGAAATTTACTAAAAGAAAATTGTTAAAAATTCTGTCCGAATTTTTCTCAAATTCATTTTAAATAATTTTAATATTTTTTTCAAACTTGTTTCCAAAGTGTCTTTAAAGCGCTTCCAGGCGGTCTGGAAACGACTGAAGTTTTAAAAAAATTTCAATATTAAAACATACATGTTTTGAAATTTCCTCAAAATTTTTGAGAAAAATTGTTTTTTAAAATGCTCAAAATATGTTTAAAAAAAAAGACATAATTTACAGATAATCAGTTCTGCAAATTTGCTTATGGCACGAATGATTGAATTCAGGAGACACGATATTAAATGTGTTTTTTCTTCAGTGTAAAAATCTATATCTGAAATTAATGGAATGGAAAGGTCATCAAATATAAAAGCTTATGATCTTTTTTTGTGAATATGTCTATCAGTCAGTAGAAAGCGAATATCACTAAGGCAGCGAATGTTGATGATAATTTTTGTAGTAATTTGTTTTTGCCATTTTCTGGAAATTGTGAAATGGGATTCAAAAAAAATAATTAAGACTTGAAATCCTGTAGGTATATGTTCTTTACAATGAGGAAGGAAAAATATAATTTTTTTGAGAAATGAATTCTCGGTAATTAACAATGACAAAAATTTGAAAAATTTGTGCAACATATGACGAAAACTGATAAAAATGACAGAATTATGACAGAAATTCTACAAATTAGGTAAAAAAATAACAAAAGTATAATAAATGTGGTAAAAAAAATGACAAAATTATGATAATAGTATGACCAAAATCTAACAAATATGACAAAATTATGGCATAGATATAACCAAGAATATATTTAAAATTGACGAAACATTACAAAAATATGAAAACAATCTGACAAACGAGACTAAAATTGGACATTTGTGATGAAAATATGACAAAAATATGATGAATTTCTTAAAAAAAGCAAAATTATGGCATAAGTATTACAAAAAAAATTATAATACTGTGTCAAAACGTGACGGAAAAATCACAAAATTTTGACAAAAATCTGACAAATAAGACAAAATTTAGTCTAAACTCGGACAAAATATGACATAAATTTAACAATAAAATGACAAAAAAATATGATAAATGTGTTAAAAATAAGACAAAATTATGATAAAAATTTGACAAATATGACAATAAAATGACAACATCTAGACCATAAAAAAAATTACTATCTAATGACAAAACATGACCAAAATCAGACCGACGAAAATTGGACAAATGTGATAAATGTATAAGAATTTTTCAAAAATATAGCAAAATTATGGCATAAGTATGACTTAAAACTTACAATACAATGAAAAACGTGACAAAAAGGAATTACAATTATATTTTTAAAAAATCTCACAAAAATGACACTAATATGAATAATCTATGACAAAAATATGACTTACATTTAACAATAGAATGTCAAATATTCGATTAACTTTTGTCGAAAATATGACAAATGCGATAAAAATAAGACAAAATAATTGCATGAATCTGACAAATATTTCAAAAACTTGTTGATAAAAAGACAAAACATGGCAAACTTAGGACAAATGTGGAAAAAATGACAATAATCTGAAAGAAACCACATTTGTCATATTTTTACAAAGGTTGAAGACATAGGCGGATTTTTGTCCTTTTAATGCAAATTTTTGTCATATTTAAATCAGATTTTTTTTTCTTCTTGTCATATTTTAGTCATCAATTTGTCATATTTTAACTACAGTTCTCATTTTTTTAAATATGGTTGCCAATATTTTGCCATATTATTGAAATATTTGTCTTATTTTTGTCAGTTTTTTACCACACTTGTCATATTTTGCCATAATTCATTTTTGTCACATTTTCGTCTTAATTTTGTCATATTTTCATTACATTATTAATTTTTTTTGATAGAGTTATGTTTGTTTTTCCGTTACATTGTTAACTTTTTTAATATTTGTCAGATTTCTGACAAATTTAAACAATAAAACGACAAAACCAAAAAAAATATGAAATAATTGCATAGAAATAACAAAAAAAAATGACAATATAACGACAAAACGTTACAGAAATATGACAAATATCTGATAAATAAGACATGAAATTGACAAATGTGATAAAAAAAAGACAAAAATATGATGAATATAAATAAAAATATAAAAATATGAAAAAAATTTACAGTACAATAACAAAAAATGACAAAAAAAGTACAAAACAATGACAAAAATCTGAAAAATATGAAAAAAGTATGTCAACAATATGAAATTTTTAACATAATTTCAACAATAAAATGACGTAAATTCGATTAACTTTCGTTAAAAATATGACAAAATTGTTAAAAATATGAGAATATGTCAAAATTGTTACAAAAATTAACATCAAAAAATGATAAAAATCACAGAAATGTAGCAAAAGTATGTCATGAGTATGACAAAAAAAATAAAACTAAAATGACAGAGCATGACAAAAAAAAAATTGCTAAAATCTGACGAACATGACAAAACAATGACAAAAATTTAAAAATAAATATATTTCAAAAATTTTAAAAATTTGACATAAATTTATCAATAAATTGACAAAAATTCGATAAACTTTTGTCAAAAATATGACAAATGTGTTAAACAATTTGAAAAATATCACATTTATCATATTTATTATTTCACTTCTCATATAGGTTGAAGACATAAGCGGATTTTTGTTAAAAAATTTTATCATATTTTAATCATAATTTTGTCATCAATTTGTAAAATTTTTGTCATCAATTTGTCATATTTTAAGCAAAATTTTGTGTCCTTATTTTTTCATGTTTTGTCATTCAATTGTCATAACACATTTGTCATATTTTGATTGCAAATATCTTGCCATATTTTTGTTATATTTTTTCCAATTTTTTTCCACATTTGCCATATTTTTGCCATAATCGAGCCATTTTTGTCATTTTTGGTCAAAATCTTGTCAAATTTTTATCACATTTGCCTTATTCTCGATAGAATTTTGTTGGATTTTTTTCATTGTATTGTCGAGATTTTGTAATATTTCGCAGATTTTTGTAAATTCGTCAGATTTAAACCACATTAACCACTTTTTCCATAATTTTGTTATGTTTTGTTCTTTAATTTTCAATTTTTAACAAATATGTCAAAATTATTACAAAAAGTTGACTATAAAATCACAAAACATGGCAAACTTATGACAAATATGATGAAAAATTTGATTTTTGTCATCAATTTGTTGTATTTTTAACACAATCTAATGTCATAATTTTGGATAGTTTTTGTTATATTTTTCATATTTTTGTCAAATTTTTATTTGGTATATTTTGGTCAAAATGTTGTCAAATTTTTTTATCACATTTTAGAGTTGTGTTCATTTTTTTTTCATTATATTGTTTATTTTTGTCATGTTTCATATATTTTTGTAATTTTTTCAGACATATTTCTTAAGTTTTTCAGACAAAAACCACATTTGTAATAACTTTGTTATGTTTTGTCATTTAATTGTTAATTTTCTTGATAAAATTATTACAAAAAGTTGACAATAAAATGTCAAAACATGAAAAACTTATGAAAATGTTTAAAATCTGATATTAAATTAAAACAATCTGAAAGATAATATAATAAATCATGTTTTTCATTTCATTTCTCTTATAGCTCGAAGTCATAGGCAGACTTTTGTTTCAAATTTTTGTCATATTTAAATCATTACTTTTTTATATTTTTCAGGTTTTTGTCATCAATTTGTCATGCCTTTAACACAGTTTTATGTCATAATTTTGTTAATTTTTTGTCATTTTATTGTCATATTTTTACCACACTTTTATTATTTTTTAAATTTAATGGCCATTATTTTGCCATAGTTTTGTTTTTTTTTTTTAATTTTCTTGTAAATTTTTCACCACATTTGTCATGTTTTTGCCATCATTTTGTCATTTTTGTTATTTTCTGGTAAAAGTTTTGTCATATTTTTATAACATTTGTCATATTTCCGATAGAGTTTTGTTGATTTTTTGTCTTCTTATATTGTAAAATTTTTGTCATATTTGTCATATTTTTGTAATTTTTTTTTTTGTCATTATTTTGTCAGACATTAACTGCATTTGCCATGACTTTGTTATTAAATGATCAATTTTTTTTCAATATTTGTATCATAGCTTTGTCATATTTTTGTTGTTATTTTGTACCCTTTATCATATTTTGGTCAAAATTTTGTCACATTTTTATCACATTTTGTCATTTTTTTTCGATAGAATTGTGTTGATTTTTTTTTCATTGTATTGTAGATTTTTTGTCAGATTGTAGTAATTTTTTTTGTAATAATTTTGTTAGACATTAATCACATTTGTCATAATTTTTTTTTAAATAAACTAAATTTGTCATAATTTTGTTACGCTTCGACAATTAATTGTCATTTTTTTATATTTGTGTCATAGTTTTGTAATATTTTTGTCATATTTTTGTCATTTTTTTGTCGTTATTTTGTCCTCCACATTTGCCCTAAATGTAATAATATTGAAAATTATTTCATAATTCATTGTTGATTATGATTCGTTGAAAAAGTCAATATTTTGCTCGAATCTATTGAAAATCTTTGCATGATCACAAAAAATAGCACAAATTTAGTTATCAACTTTTTGTTTTAATATTTTTTTTTTAAATAATCATGATCGTTTTATTAAGAAAGCTACAATACGATTGAAAATCTGCTAATGTGTTAGATTGATTTTTTTTTCTTGATTTACTTTTTCATCAATTCTTGAGCTTTGAAGAAATTTACCCGTATTTTGGGTTGAAAAATTAAAAATTGAATGCTTGAATTTTGCCAGGGTTAAAGACAAAAAAAGCGGTTTTTGCCAGCCTGGATACATGCAGGAAAATTTCTGGCAACCTTAACTATGAATATATATTGACAGTAATTTAAGTCAATTTTAGTTCAATATTGAACAATTTTGAGAGTCTTAGCACATTTTATATATTGATATTTATTTTTATTTTTTTTATATAGATTTTTGTTATGAAAAAAATAAATACTTGGAAATGAAATGCGATTGTATCAAAACTGTCAAAAAAACGTTTTAAAGTGGTTTCAAAATTCGTTTAAAAGTATCTTATATATTCATTAAAATGATTGAAATAGATTCATTTTTAAGGAATTTTATCGATATTGACTTTTGTTTGAGAAAAAAGGTAAACATCATCATCTCTGAATCTTAAAAATTGTAAAATCTTTATAAAATCATCAAATTGGGATAGAATGTGTTCTTGAGATATTTTTGTCCCTAATTCTGTGTCAATTTTATTTCATTTTAAACTGTTTTTCTGTTTATTTTTCTTCACTATTCAATTACATGCAAATTATTTTTATTAATTTTTTGTCATTTTATTATATTTTCTTCCTAATGTCAAAGCGATTTTCAATTTTTTTTTCGACATTTTGGTGTTTTCTGTGAGAATATATTAACTGTAATTTGAGTCAATTAAAGAAATATTTTGAACAATTTTGAGAGTCTTGAAACATTTCATACAAAAATATTTATTTTTATGCTTTAGCTTTAGATTTGCTTTATTAAAAATAAATGTGAAAATGAAATAATAGTGAATCCGAATTGTCATAATACCATTTAAAATGGTTCCAATTTTTTTTTTGAAAGCATGTATCTTGTATTTTTTTTTAAATTATAAGTATAGACCAATTGATATGGAATTGAATCGAAATTAACCTTTGTGTGAGGAAAAAAGTTGAGTATCACCACCGTGATATCTCTTAATTTTCAAAATTTTAGAATCTTAAGAAAATCATCAAAATTGTATAAAATATATTTTTGAGTTGTTTTTGTCCCTAATTATGAGTCGATTCTATTTCATTTAAAACTGTTTTTTCTGTATATTTTACTTTACTATTGAAAAACATACAACTAATATGTGTGATTTTGCGTCATTTTGTTATATTTTCTCTCTGAAATCATTGCTTGTTTTATTTCTTTCTGTCATTTTGGCGTTTTTGAAGAATTGTTTTCACTTACTATGTTGTTTGTGTGTCTTTGTCTTCATCGAGTAATTTTATGTTATTTTCATTTATTTTTACAATTCTGGACGATACAAGTAAGTCAATCTTGTAATTCAGGAAAAATTCTATCTTTGTGTTACAAAAATGACTAAAATTACAAAATAATCATAAAATAAAATAAATACTGAAATTTCCACGAGAAACACAAAATGTTTAAATCAATTAAAAAATCGCTCAAGAATATTTCTGAAATGTAATTAAAGTGTACAAACGTTTTATTTTTTTCGGAGGCAAAAGTATGGTACACCAAAATCATATTAAAAAAATACAAAAAATGTAAAAACCACATAACATCCACATCACATGAGTCTGATGAGTACGCTGATATATTATATCAGCATACTCATCAGACTCATGTGATGTGGATTTTAATAAAATATCTAAAGTTATTATTTTTTCTTTTTGAATTCATTCCAGAGTTGAAAAAGTCTTAAAACATATTTTGCTTCGAATTTGAAATAATTCAAGTCAGATTAAAACCAACTTCAAGTGGACACGAAAGTTCAAAAGATTTAGGGAAAATTCATACTTGCTGCTGTCTGTCACTTTGATCTAACCATCTTGAGTTTCAAAACCACAGAAAGGCTTAGGACATCATCATCAACCGGCTCAGCCTCCTGTCAGTTGACATCTTTTCAAAACGGTGGCGTCTATTTTTCCGCGTTTTTTCTGCTTCCAGCTTCTAAGGTTTTCCTTCGCTTCTGAAGCCTGAACAAAAATTTATGCATTATGATTATGATTATGTAGATCTATGCTTTGTGATTGTTATTATGATCATTATAACGATACCGCTGTTCGTCGTCGCCGGCCGACCGACAACGTCGAGACTTTTCAACTTTTTGCTCGATGAGAGGCTGCATTTTTTTTCCAGGCTTCGTTGCTTCTATTCATTCAAAGAGCTAGGTCACCGGGTTTTGTGGGAGTTGCCTTTCGGAGAATATGTGTGCTAAGCCTTTTATTCTCGGGAGAATCTTTTCCGGAGCCCTAGCTGAGGTACTTTTGGTCTATTGAAAGGTGGGTGGGGAGAGTGCAGATTGCTGAAAAGCTGGTTGTTTGTTGGGATAATGCGAAAAGAAGAACTCCAAGAGAGCGGTTCAACTATAAACATTATGGTAATGCCTTTTATTATCAAACTGAAAGCCTCGGTTCTCGGTCTGGGATCAAGATTGGGAGAAGACAGTTTTGCAGCCGCCTTAAGGAAAAGGTTCGACGGATTTTCCTTTGCGCCATCGTAAACTGCGATCAGTGTAGCACTTTTGGTTTTATTTTATGTCCGATGACGAAAGGAGAAACGACAGATTGGGAGTTAATAAAGGGCCAATTTAAGTATAATTTGAAGTCGTTGATGAGCTTTAATGTCAGCTACTTTTTATATTGATCTCAACTAATGATCTAGAAAATTCGGTTTCGATTAAAATGAAAAACTCCCTTTTAAAAACTGATGGCAAAGTGGTTACCTTGAAACTAACAATAATGCCCCGAGCACTTTGTAAAGTGAGGTCCTTCCAAGGATCCCATCCGATGGAAAACTATAATTCAACCCTCGTCATGTGACGTAAGTCTGTCGCACCCAAGAGAGGCAACCGAGAGCCATTTCATCCCTATCAGATCTCTTATCATATTTTATAATCCATTTAAGCACATAAAACTCATTGAATAACGCATTTCAAGCATTACTTACGGCTCGCTGCCGCTCCAATGATACGATCTGCAAGGTGATTCTCCACCCCAGAGAGCTCTCAGCTCAACTGCCCGGCAGAAGCTTAACTCCACATTCCCTGCTGGGACCCTCAATCATCCCCCCTTACCCTCACGGGGGTAGCAGTTCCTTCTAAGAAACTCGGCGCTTCCCGGTGAACGATGAAATCATCCCCCCTTTCCATCGACCGAGAAGTCTCCCCGGAGAAAACCGTTCCTGGCCCTTGGCTCGTTTTAATAACTTTAAATCCTTATCACTTGCGTGTGAGCTGCTATCATAGTCGTCTTCCGCTTAGTTAGCACAAATCCTTTCCAGACTCGACTCGGTGAAATCTTCCGGTCTTCAAATTTTCAACCAAACTGAACAGAAGCTTTCGAAAAGTGCAACCTTACCCCTTACCATGAATTTTGTCTGTATGTGAGCACAAAGAAGGGTGGTTTCGGGCTCATTTAGATAGCACATAGGAAAGGATACTGTTTCCTTGAGCTGAGATTGGGGCAGCCAAAAATCGAATCAAGCGTGTTTTGATAGACATCCTTCTTAGGGATGGCAAACATTCCTCAGACTTAGGGCTCAGGAGCCAGGAGCTTTCCCGTATAGAGTTGCAGTCAGCTGTAATGATCGGCTTTTATCATCATGACCTGGTGGCTCTCCGAAAGATTTTTTGCTGCCTTCGTTAGGTTACTGGGTTGAAAAGGATCGAATATTCCATCCGGTGGTTGATTTTCCCTTCCAGGCTACCGGCTACTATTTGTTTTGCTTTTTGTGGTTATCTGTTATCCGGTTTCGATTCTGTGGGTCAGGGATTGGGGAAAAATTTGTAGGAAGAAAAGTACTTCTTTTTGCCTTTTCTTCATCAATGCGAAACTTTCTTTTTTCTTGAAAATTTTATAAACAAAATATGATTTTCGAAAATCGTTATCCAATAGACTTTGTTGTTTTTTTTTTCTAGTATGCGTGTCGAGATTAAGCTATAAGGAGTTTGACAAAAATGACAAAAATGACAAAAATGACAAAAATGACAAAAATGACAAAAATGACAAAAATGACAAAAATGACAAAAATGACAAAAATGACAAAAATGACAAAAATGACAAAAATGACAAAAATGACAAAAATGACAAAAATGACAAAAATGACAAAAATGACAAAAATGACAAAAATGACAAAAATGACAAAAATGACAAAAATGACAAAAATGACAAAAATGACAAAAATGACAAAAATGACAAAAATGACAAAAATGACAAAAATGACAAAAATGACAAAAATGACAAAAATGACAAAAATGACAAAAATGACAAAAATGACAAAAATGACAAAAATGACAAAAATGACAAAAATGACAAAAATGACAAAAATGACAAAAATGACAAAAATGACAAAAATGACAAAAATGACAAAAATGACAAAAATGACAAAAATGACAAAAATGACAAAAATGACAAAAATGACAAAAATGACAAAAATGACAAAAATGACAAAAATGACAAAAATGACAAAAATGACAAAAATGACAAAAATGACAAAAATGACAAAAATGACAAAAATGACAAAAATGACAAAAATGACAAAAATGACAAAAATGACAAAAATGACAAAAATGACAAAAATGACAAAAATGACAAAAATGACAAAAATGACAAAAATGACAAAAATGACAAAAATGACAAAAATGACAAAAATGACAAAAATGACAAAAATGACAAAAATGACAAAAATGACAAAAATGACAAAAATGACAAAAATGACAAAAATGACAAAAATGACAAAAATGACAAAAATGACAAAAATGACAAAAATGACAAAAATGACAAAAATGACAAAAATAACAAAAATGACAAAAGTGACAAAAATGACAAAAATGACAAAAATGACAAAAATGACAAAAATGACAAAAATGACAAAAATGACAAAAATGACAAAAATGACAAAAATGACAAAAATGACAAAAATGACAAAAATGACAAAAATGACAAAAATGACAAAAATGACAAAAATGACAAAAATGACAAAAATGACAAAAATGACAAAAATGACAAAAATGACAAAAATGACAAAAATGACAAAAATGACAAAAATGACAAAAATGACAAAAATGACAAAAATGACAAAAATGACAAAAATGACAAAAATGACAAAAATGACAAAAATGACAAAAATGACAAAAATGACAAAAATGACAAAAATGACAAAAATGACAAAAATGACAAAAATGACAAAAATGACAAAAATGACAAAAATGACAAAAATGACAAAAATGACAAAAATGACAAAAATGACAAAAATGACAAAAATGACAAAAATGACAAAAATGACAAAAATGACAAAAATGACAAAAATGACAAAAATGACAAAAATGACAAAAATGACAAAAATGACAAAAATGACAAAAATGACAAAAATGACAAAAATGACAAAAATGACAAAAATGACAAAAATGACAAAAATGACAAAAATGACAAAAATGACAAAAATGACAAAAATGACAAAAATGACAAAAATGACAAAAATGACAAAAATGACAAAAATGACAAAAATGACAAAAATGACAAAAATGACAAAAATGACAAAAATGACAAAAATGACAAAAATGACAAAAATGACAAAAATGACAAAAATGTCAAAAATGACAAAAATGACAAAAATGACAAAAATGACAAAAATGACAAAAAATGACAAAAATGACAAATATGCAAAAAATGACAAAAATGACAAAAATGACAAAAATGACAAAAAAGACAAAAATGACAAAAATGACAAAAATGACAAAAATGACAAAAATGACAAAAATGACAAAAATGACAAAAATGACAAAAATGACAAAAATGACAAAAATGACAAAAATGACAAAAATGACAAAAATGACAAAAATGACAAAAATGACAAAAATGACAAAAATGACAAAAATGACAAAAATGACAAAAATGACAAAAATGACAAAAATGACAAAAATGACAAAAATGACAAAAATGACAAAAATGACAAAAATGACAAAAATGACAAAAATGACAAAAATGACAAAAATGACAAAAATGACAAAAATGACAAAAATGACAAAAATGACAAAAATGACAAAAATGACAAAAATGACAAAAATTACAAAAATGACAAAAATGACAAAAATGACAAAAATGACAAAAATGACAAAAATGACAAAAATGACAAAAATGACAAAAATGACAAAAATGACAAAAATGACAAAAATGACAAAAATGACAAAAATAACAAAAATGACAAAAATGACAAAAATGACAAAAATGACAAAAATGACAAAATTGACAAAATTGACAAAAATGACAAAAATGACAAAAATGACAAAAATGACAAAAATGACAAAAATGACAAAAACGACAAAAATGACAAAAATGACAAAAATGACAAAAATGACAAAAATGACAAAAATGACAAAAATGACAAAAATGACAAAAATGACAAAAATGACAAAAATAACAAAAATGACAAAAATGACAAAAATGACAAAAAATGACAAAAATGACAAAAATGACAAAAACTTACAAAAAATTACAAAAAATTGCAAAAAAAAATAAAAAATTATAAAAATGACAGAAAATGACAAAAATGAAAAAAAAAAAATGGAAAAAATGAAAAAAAAAGTATAAAAAAGACAAAAATTACATAAATGAATAATGAAAAAAACACAAAAATGACAAAATTGTCAAAATTGTCAAAATTTTCAAAATTGTCAAAATTGTCAAAATTGTCAAAATTGTCAAAATTGTCAAAATTGTCAAAATTGTCAAAATTGTCAAAATTGTCAAAATTGTCAAAATTGTCAAAATTGTCAAAATTGTCAAAATTGTCAAAATTGTCAAAATTGTCAAAATTGTCAAAATTGTCAAAATTGTCAAAATTGTCAAAATTGTCAAAATTGTCAAAATTGTCAAAATTGTCAAAATTGTCAAAATTGTCAAAATTGTCAAAATTGTCAAAATTGTCAAAATTGTCAAAATTGTCAAAATTGTCAAAATTGTCAAAATTGTCAAAATTGTCAAAATTGTCAAAATTGTCAAAATTGTCAAAATTGTCAAAATTGTCAAAATTGTCAAAATTGTCAAAATTGTCAAAATTGTCAAAATTGTCAAAATTGTCAAAATTGTCAAAATTGTCAAAATTGTCAAAATTGTCAAAATTGTCAAAATTGTCAAAATTGTCAAAATTGTCAAAATTGTCAAAATTTGTCAAAATTGTCAAAATTTGTCAAAATTGTCAAAATTGTCAAAATTGTCAAAATTGTCAAAATTGTCAAAATTGTCAAAATTGTCAAAATTGTCAAAATTGTCAAAATTGTCAAAATTGTCAAAATTGTCAAAATTGTCAAAATTGTCAAAATTGTCAAAATTGTCAAAATTGTCCAAATTGTCAAAATTGTCAAAATTGTCAAAATTGTCAAAATTGTCAAAATTGTCAAAATTGTCAAAATAGTCAAAATTGTCAAAATTGTCAAAATTGTCAAAATTGTCAAAATTGTCAAAATTGTCAAAATTGTCAAAATTGTCAAAATTGTCAAAATTGTCAATATTGACAAAACGTCAAAATTGTCAAAATTGTCAAAATTGTCAAAATTGTCAAAATTGTCAAAATTGTCAAAATTGTCAAAATTGTCAAAATTGTCAAAATTGTCAAAATTGTCAAAATTGTCAAAATTGTCAAAATTGTCAAAATTGTCAAAATTGTCAAAATTGTCAAAATTGTCAAAATTGTCAAAATTGTCAAAATTGTCAAAATTGTCAAAATTTCGAAATTGTCAAAATTAAGAAAAAGAATTATTTTGGTTGAGACGATTTGTCTAAAGCAATAAAAAGTTTTTTTTATGTCGTCAGGAAACTTGTGAATCTAAATAAAATAAACATATTTTTGGACAGACAAAGTCAAATGAAATTCATCTTTTGGTTCAAATTTGTAGATTTTTAAGATTCTTATGATTTTGAAACCTCGGCTAAAGTATTTTCTTACAAATTCATTCTACATCTTAGAATTTAATATTTTTATCAAAAACTTTGCTCATTCAACTGTAGAAAAATTACTTAATTTTTACGATTGTTAAGCAAATAAAAAAAATTAAATTTTCAAAACATCATATATTTTCGGATTTTTGTGTAAACCTTCCGAAGCAGCCAAAAGTTACTCTTTAATGGGATTGGAAAAAAAGACTTTTGGAGGGTTTATTTCTTCATAAGTACTTCAAAACTAGCAATGAGTGAGATAGTTTTGGATTTAAGTGTTGCATTGTGTAATCAAACAAACCCTTTTATTTTTAAACATTCAAATACAAGACTTTTTTTTAAAAACTTTACTCGTAATACGAATATTTATTGTGAGGAAGATACAATGCAATGATGAATAATTGTAACATTCTTAAGATTTAGAACATTGCCTTCAATCTTCGAAAACACACTCTCATTCTAAAGCTCTTGTTAATTCTTTCAGTGCTGCCAAAAATCTCTAAAGCTATTTCGAGTAAATTTTAAATGGATTTTATTAAATTTTCTTAAACTTTTGGCCACGAATCAAGCTAGAAATTTTATTGGTTTTTTGGCAATTTTCTAAACTTTATAAATTTTTAAAGAAATCGCAACATACTCAAGCTTTAAAAATTGTTATTCGGAATTTTCAAACCACTTATATGAATAAAAAAAAAGTTCATTTCGATACCTAAGCTTAAAAAATATTGAATCTTTTTCACGAACAGTTCGTTTGATGTGAGAAAGTATACATTTTGTTGTTTTGAAGCTTCAAAAATACACTGTGCAGTACTTAGAGATGATTTTTGATTTTTTTTTTACAATTGTTTCATTGTCCTGTGTTTAGCTCTTGAACTAAACACTATCATTGGAAAATTATAATATTTTTTTTTTAATTTCCAAGTTTGCAACAAAGAGTTCTGAATCCATACGGTACAATAACAAATTTTGAGTGACTTTAATAATATTAATCAAATTTTAAGAAACAGTTCTGAACTCTAAGTTCCGGTGAAAATTATGAGTTTTTTTTATTTAGGGGTAATTGAAGAAAAATCAGAGTTGTTTTGAATTTCAAAACATATGATATTCTTCCAAAATAAATGTTTGATCTGTTGAATTCTGACTCCAAGAATTAAATAACAATTCCGAATTTCGGTTTGAATCCCTGATATTTGAATCTTAAATTAATTTTGACTACTATGTGTATTTTTCCCGGTTTTGGATCTGATTTCCCGGTTTTCCCGGTACGATTTTCAATTCCCGGTTTTTTCCCGGTTTTCCCGGTTCTGTGGCCACCCTGGATAAGCTTAAAATTGAGGAATTATCAATCTAGAAGTTCATTATTTTGAGTCATTCTTTATGAGGTTGTTGTATTCATTCTGTCCATTTTCAATAAAATCGAATAAATTGAATCACAATCTAACGACAACATTGCCAGAACAAATGATTGCATTCATGTTGTCTCAACCACAAGACTTGGAAAAACAGTTCCATAAAATTAGTCACATTTAACAAGCCTTATCAAGCTTCCGTTCCCAGGAAAAAAGGATATCGGAAAAACCTTCCATATTTTCCCGGAAAATTGCTCTGAAAGCCGTAAACAATACGTCCCATTTCAATGTTCTCCCGGATCGATTATGACCATTATCTCCAAGGGGGAGGGACGGGGAGCTGGATCTTAAACAAAAAGCCACCCCAAATCGCTACACACAGTTGCTGTAACCCAATCCTTCCAGTGGCGGACCAGATTTCAATCGATCGATTTCCTCCCCTACCCGGACCGATTTCGCAGAGCCATCAACAACAGCAACTTTTAGATTTGCCATCTCTCAGTCAATAGCAAACGATGACGAGGACGACGACGACGACGTCGACTAAAACGGCGTGGAAGAGGTAGTGTTCCCAGTCAGTGTGTCTGCATTCGACAGGAAGTACCTCGGTCTACGTTTAGCCTCTTGGCTCTGACGAATTCATTCCCCCTCTCATTCTTAAATCGACTTACCCACAAACACACACCGAGGTACCAAGCAAAAAACTGCACGCGCGGCAATCATCATCATTAGCGGAACACAAAAGGATAAAATTTATTATTCGCTTTCATCCCCCCTTACTCCTTGTGCTTTCTTGCCCGTGGTTGTGGATCTAATAAAACCATCGAAACTTCATCAATGGCTTCCTCCCTCTGCGAAGGATTTGTGCGGCAACCTGTGACTGAAGTAAGGGGGGATGAAGTTTGAGGTGCGAGGTATATTGTATTACGTGGAAACCTCGATCGGTTGAGGTGCGGCAAAATTGCTGCTGCTCATCGAATGGACGGCCGTCGTCGTTCTTATCGCTGGCTCTTCGGCTTGGATTGTCAATTTATCAATCCGATAATTCCCCATCGATAGCTGGCTGGGAGCTGTTAACAGCCGCGCAAAAGAATCCTGGCCGTGGGTGGGTGGCTGATTGGTGGAAATTGTTACAACGACGACGGCCACCGGGGGAGGGGGTGGTCAGCTTTTCAGACATGACGGTGCCCGCTTAGGAAAACCTTCATCATCTTTCTGTTGGTTCGCGAAAGTAAGGGGGGATGCTTTAGTCGTTGGAACCAGAGTGAAAGAGCGAAAAAAGACAATTAACGATATAATCACTAATGATGAGAAATGGCGGTGTCGGGAAAAGCCGACCCTGTCAGGTTCCCTGATCCTACTCAGAGCCGAATGAGAAACCCCGACTCAGGCCGGTCCATAGTCCTTCAGTCCGGGCACCACACCGGAACGGGAAATGAAATCGAAATCGAAATGGACGTCTTCATTAAGCGTTTTTCTGACCGATGCGCGAGGCTCCGTCCGGGATGGATAAATGTGAGCCAAAAACGCCAGGGAGAAAAACCACGAGCGCTATAGAGGACTTTGGCCGGGACCAGGGCTGTCACTTAGAAACATACCGGCCTTTAGATAGAGAAACGTTAAATCGCGTTTCGAACACCGAGGCCGGAGATAAAGTAGCCATACTAGAGGAAAAGAAATAAAAACACCGAAAAAAACGATGACAATGACAACGGTAAACGATGACGACCCAATTGTGGAGGAATAAAAACCGAAACAGCAGCAGCTACGAGAATGCGATTACGATAATCCAACTGATGGAGCGAAGTTCCATGCTGCTGGGAAATCGGGAAAAATGTAGGGGAACTAGGTAGAAAATTTAGAGAGCAAGTGAGATGCTCCACCATGAGTGAACAAACATTTTTCAATATTTTCGAAAATGCCAGTCTGCTCTATTTACACTTCTAAGTTATCTATATAACTTAAATTTTACGTAAAACGAACATGCCACTTTTAATTTCAGGAAAAAATAAACAAAAACAGTTTCTTTTTTTTAAGAATGATCGATTGTGTGATGAATCAGTAATTTTTAAAGTGTTGTCAAACGTGAAAATTCTATAAGAATAGATTATTAAATTAAAAAATACACAAATTTCATAAGTTCCTTTCACGGTTCTCAAATTGCTTTAAATCTTTTCTTCATCTTTCTGCAAATATTCGAAGGGAATTTATTTCGATTTGAATATATTTAAAAATATCTTTATCGATAAATATTGAAAGTAAAACAATGATAGTGTTCTTTAGAAAAAAACAATTTATAATTTGTAAAACGAAGAAAAAAAAATCTTTTCAGCATCAATGGAAATATTAACGAAGGTTCATTCTGAAGGAAAAACAGGAAGGAATCACAGATAAAAAAGCCTGATGAAACCACCGGTGGGCCCAGGAAATTTTTCTCGGGAGGGCTTTTAAACATACAAAACAACTTGAGATGGATTGAGTATATTTTATTGTTACATTGAGAAGGGCTATAAATCGCCTTATTGAAAATGATAACCTTGATTACAGCTGTCAAATGCTCAAAAAAATTCGCAATATGCTCAATAGCTCAATCGTTCATTTAAATTCTTTGTTCTAGAAAATTAAAAAAAACACAAATTTAAAATTTCTACTTTGAAAGCTTGCTGTTTGCTTCATTGAAAGCAGTTTAAAAGAATAAAAATAAATAATTAAATTCAAATTCAATGGAAATATTTATTCAAGAGCATAATTCCAAATTTAAAACAAATTTTATTCAGAACCACATTCCAGTTTTTTTTCCATCAAAATCATTATTTCAAATCAAGATTGAGAAACAAATAACTCAAATAAAAATTCAAACTCACAATAAGAGCCAAAGCAGGAATTGAATTTTTTAAACTTAATATTACAAAGCCTTATTTGAACTTTTTAACTATAAAACAGCTCAATCCCTTAAACAATGATCTTGAGTTCTCAAAATAAAAAAAAATGGATCTGAAGAAACAATACAAGACTTGAAAATCTCAATAAATTGAAACTCTTATGCGAAATTGGTAAGTAGATAAGTTTAAAAACTTAGAGATATTCATGATTAGAGAATCACTTTAAGAAATAAGCAATTCAAATGAGAGCTATAGTGAATTTTTATTTTATTTTTTTTTTATAAACATATGAAAGAAAGGTTAACTGTTAGCAAGTGTTGAGCAAAGGCAGGAAAATTCATTGGAGCTTTTCATCAACATGCCCTCTAGCCTAAAATTTCAACTCCTATCAAACTTTTTCCTATTGGCGCACTAATGCCTGTCTATCTACCTTTCTTTCATATTTTCATAAAAAAAAATAAAACTCTCTCTCTTGTTTTAATTCCACCGAGCATGACACTTAAAATTATAATCATAAAAACTACGGCGATTATAATCACATAACGTACCCTGAAATCAAAAGCATAATCTTGGGTTAGATCAGTTCGAAAAGCGAGTTTCAAATTTGCGACTAAAAATGGTTGTAAAAATAACAAGAAAAACTTAGTTTTACCAGAGTGTTTTGAATTTTGATTTTTTTCTTCATTGGTTCTTTGAAGAAGGGTGCTAAGTATTTGAACAAATGAAAAAATTTATAGTGATTGGTAAAATTTATTTGGGTTTGCTCGGTTTGATAAGTAAGCTGGAGATTTCAAACGATTATCGATTAAGTACCCGAAGTCTACCCGGATATATGCCTTATGAAACTCTATAATTTAAAGTTTCATATCTTTTTGTTGATTTAAATCACCATGAATCTCTGCATAAAAAGCATATTTACAAAATTCCTCATAAATAAGGCCGGAACAAATATCAATTTCTTCTATTTTCAAATCATCCCTCCCTTCCCCTTAATAAAATCCCACAAATCTCAATGGGGGAATAAATAAAATTTGAAGTATTTTATGGAAATTTAAATAAATAATGAAATATCCAAAACATTACAAGAGCGAAAGACAACTTATGGAAGATGAGAGTTTTATCATTATTCTTGGTTTTATTATATTTATCGATTAAAAATATTTAGGTTTTGTGCAATGATATAGTATACAATTTTGTTGAATACAGGCTTTCGTTCAATTTATTCCAATTTATTGGTTTTTTGCATTATTTTTTATTATCCCCCTCGCAATGTTCAAGCTCCGAGTGGCAAAAGAAGAATTTTGAATTTGTTCCGGCCTAATGTAAAAGACTAAAATGTCATGCAATAAACCTTTGGACTAAACGCGAGAAATTCTTACTTATAGTAATGGGAGATTCTTTTCTCTCTTTTTCTATTTCTGTATTGATGACCTTCTTTCAAAAACTTTTGATTACTTAATTTTGTTCAAGTTTTGTAAAAGCTTCGAAAAAAACTATCCCAGCCACCGTATTCTTTTTATAAAAAAAAACAGTTTAAAAGCATAATATTTGATTTACTGGGACTTCGAAAAAAAATGTCCTTCATCGAATAGTTAAGAGAAAGAATTCGATTTCTTGGATAGATTCGGACATGCTCAGGTTTTCAAAGTAAAGTGGGCAAGTTTAGCAGTCTACCGTTCTGGTTGCCAGAATATTGCAAAATCGGGTCCGTTATTGCTGGTAAAACTCTCGAAATAAGAATTAAAAACAGAATTGAAATTAGACTTAATTAGCTCTTAAGCTCTATCTAAATGATTTTTTTGGGAGTTTGAGAAACAATCTGATGGTTTCTGAGGTGTTTCGATAAAAAAAATCGAAATTTGAGCTATCCTCACAATTTTGTTGATATAAAAAATAATTCTGCTTAAATTTCTTTGAAATTTGTGTTGTTGTTCCAAACGCCCAGATATTTTCAGGTTTTGAAAAAAAAATATAATGATTTGTTTATTCAACAAAATGCTGAAGAAGGGCCCTCTTTGACTTGTACAGAGTGAAACTATTCGAGATAATTGTTTCACGAGACTCCTTTAACTGGTTTATTTTATGTTTTTTGTTAATAACTTTCTAGTTTTTACTTCTTTTCCTTGATTCCTAGATCTTATAACAGTATGGAGGAAATGCTACTATTGCCAACACCCCTTCGACAAGCCTTAAAAAATAAATAACAAATTCACCACACATGTTTCTGACATATGGTTTTACAATGAATAGAATCCCTTAAATATTTTGCAAATTTAATAGTTTCTATTAAACTTATAGAATGCGATTTGACTTTGAAAGATTTCATTCCAAGGCTAGATTGATAATAATTTTTCAGAAATTTTTATATCATGAATATGAAAACTTCATCACATTCTATTGTAGAAACTGGATGTTCTAATGTTTGACCATGAATTGACCAAGTTTTATCGGTTTTTATATATTTGACTTCCAATAAATGCTGATATAATTTTTCTCTTCACTTTTCATTTTAATTCTTTTTTATCATTAAATTCCAAGTAAGTGATATTTTAGATTTGCTTCTTAGAAATCTTTGAGTTTTTTTTCTTCTTTGAAATGAACAAAGACAAATCCTTAAAATTTGATGAAAAATATTGATTTCAAGTGATTTTTGGTCTTTTTCTTGAATTTTTTTTCAGAAATATAATTTGCCTTTTATTAAGATTGCACGAATAATGCTTGTTTTTTTAATAGAAACAGTTTTTCAACCCGTGTCTGTGGGAGAAAAATTCGAAAAAAAGTAATTTATAATCAACATTACTTGCTCCCGGATCTTAATTGCCAATTCTGAGAATAACTTAAAATGTCAAAATAAGATTAGGTAATGAGAAAGAAGGGTGGTCAATCTTGTTTTGGAATATAATTTAAAGAAAATATAACCATTTTTAAACCTTCAAAATAGAATTCAATTTTTGAAGCATGAAATCCAAATCATTAAGCCATGCATAATCGAGCTCTGATTTTGTTGGTTAATATGAGTTAGTTTGTAAATTTTCACCCATTTTCATCCTTAGTAATGTAGTTAATTTTTTTAATCGTCAGAATAAATTGAGTTATAAGAAAAGAATTGCCTACTTTAGAATATCTAGAAGCTTTAAAAGCATTATAAAAACAAACTATTTTTCATGTGAACAATGAGAAAAATAACAAATCATATCTTCTTATTGGCAAAAATCTGTGTGTTTTATCGAATTTTTGATAACTTGCTGCAAAATTTAAGAAAAGAAATCAGATGAACATCTGGGTATCAAATTTTTGCCTTATTTTCTTGCCTTACATTACTTTTTCTCTTGAATTTTTGGAATTTCTTCTCTTCAAGTTTATTTTAATTTAACACATGCTTTAAAAAGTTTTATATTTATGAAATTTTTTGTCATAATTTGTATTTGTATTTTAATTTTGTTCAAGTTTTTATGTTGTTTTGAAAATTTTATTCATGGAAATTTGTAACCAAATTTCATTTATAAAATTGTTTAAAAATCAAAATTTTATGCAAATAAAGTTGCAGACAATCAAAATTTTAAATCTTCACATTTTTTGCCTACTTACTTAATTTATTTACATTTTTGTTACTAGTTCTTCAGAGTAAGGTTGCAAGACTGCCCGGATATTTAATACAAAATTTGGGAACAGTCCACCCCTGCTCGGTTGCCTGAATCTCATTGAAAAATATCCGTATTTTACCCGAATTAATTCACTTTATTAGGCAAATCGAACAAAAAAATCAAAAAGAGTTTCAATTTTTTATTATTAATGCCTCTAGAACAATTTTTTTATAAAGAAAATTTGATTTGAAAAATAATGAAAGGTTTTTTCAAACTTTAAATACGATTTAAAATCTGTTGATGAGCTTTAATAAAAAAAATTACATTTTTTTTATTGATTTTAGATGAAAAATTTCTGGGTTTTGAATCAATTTTACCGGATAATTAACAGATTTTTGGTCCTCAATTTTGAAATCAAATGTTCGTATTTTGCCCGGTCGAATAAAATTTCCCGGATTCGTCCTGCCTAGTTCGTAGAAAATTCTGGCAACCTTAGTTTAGGATTTTTTTTTTTCGTTTTACATATTTGAATTTTGTGAAGTTCATAACTTCTTGAAATACGTTTCTCGTACTTTTGACGATGGACAATGTTTATTAATACTTCTACGTGTGAGCATTTCGTTTTAAAGAAATCATATCATATCATATATTGATTTTATAGTTTAGCTTGAGAGCAAATTTCAAACTCGATTTTGTCAATGAGTCAAACTAAGGTTTCCAGATTGCCCGGTTTTATCCGGGTTTGCCAGAAAATTAATTTAAAGCCTAGTGGCGTAAATTTTTGGGCAATTTTTATGAAATAATCATGAAATGTTTTTTGAAAGAATAAAATATATTCTGTCGATTAATTTTTATGAAAAACCATTCGTTTAAATTTTTTTTTATTCAGTGTTGTTGAGTAATTTCTGGGTTGTGAACACAATGTGTTCGGATATTGCCTTTTTTTGCAAAGAAAAAAAAACGAACAAACACACACAGCGAAATTTAATGCCTTGATTTTAAGTTGCACTTTTGGAATAAAATGTCCAGATTTTGCTAGATTTCGATTTTAAATTGCCCGGATTTGTCCGGCCCAGATACGTGATGAAAAACTGCTGGCAATTTTAAGCTAAAAAATTAAAGCTGATATTTTTTTTATTTTTGCAAAACCTTTGGAGTTTAATTACATGTTTAGGCCTAGTATACTTTTTTTTTTAATATATAGATAAGAAAATTTTATTTTTTTCAAACTGTTAAAAAAAATTAAATTGAAATCGTTTTTTTAATTTATGTTTTGTTTTTTCCTTAAGGTAATGAACCTGACTTCATAAAAATATAATTTATCCCACCGTTTTTATTACCATCGATTCTTGAAGATATTTTTAACTCGAAATGAATTAAACTTTTTACTGATTAATTTTTATGTTTGTTTTTTTCAGTTAATTCTTAATTTTTGTTAATAATATCTATATTCTGAGTATTTTTCGGAAAATGTACACCTAACTCAGGCCATAATTTTATTTATTAGATAGTTCTCAGCAATTTGTAGAAAATTTTGAAATTCATTGAACAGCCTGTGAGAAATAATTAAAAACGTAAAGTTCAAAGTACATTTCAACTCCTTAAGACGACTTTTAAATTCCAATGATTACAATTAAACTTTCGAGGAGCTGTTTTAGCTTTCATGATGAAGTTTAGTAAAAAGACTTAATTTCTCATGTAGAAATACCTTATAGGAGAAGAATCTTTTTAAGATTGCTTTCGATGTCAAAAGAACGACAATAATATACGGTGTCTGAAGATATTTTAAAAACACCTAATTAAATTTTATTCTAATTTTCCATATTTTTTTTAGTTGTAATCTGTTGAGTTTTTTTTTAAAACTGAATAATAGAGATTTAAAAAATAAAACTTCTTAATACTTTTACAACATATATGAAATATTTTTTTTTTGTTTATAGTGAGCAAACTATAAATAGTTTCAAATTACTTTTCAATATGTCACCTTGGAATTAAATTTTTTTGAAGTTACCTTGCGTATTAGTTTATTGTTGCGCATGACTTACCTAAAAAAGGGAGAAAAAACAGATATTAGTATCAAGCATTTAGTGGTTCTTTTTTTTTTTTTTTTTAATTTAAATTCAAGTTCCAGCCATTTATTCAACTGTTCTCCTCCAAGATCCACAATCCAAAGGTTGAGCAATGTAAAAACAATCTCAAAAAACGAAACACTAGATCCCTGAAAACGAAATCCTCACCGCAAGCTACCGCACCATTGAAAATGATTGATTTGTCGGTTGAATTGTGCGTTTTTGTTGGCTTTTTCTCTGTACCACGGGGATGGAATTTCCATCCATCTGGCTTCATCGGGCACAAATGTTTCATCCCGAAGGAAAAAAAAAAAACGAAACGTGCACGCATTTTGTTTATGCCTGAGCCCGATGACAAGGGCAATTACTTTGAAGGAGGAATGGTTGTTTGGTTGAAAAAGGGAGGGGACTCGGTTGGATTGCGCATTTTCACTTTTGGATTGTGAATGAGGTATAGGAAGATGAAGATTGTAATTTTGAGAACGACAGACTATTTTGGCGGTTTTTGGTTGATCGTATCGCCGTTTGAAATAATTTGAGGAACCATCTTAAATGGAGTTCTACCGAATTAAAGATATCTTTACGCTCGTGGCCTGCATTCGTCGTCACTTTAACAAACTTCGGTCGAAAAAGTGCCGTTCCATTTATCCATCCGTCCTTAGGTACTCCACAGGCAAGGGAATGACGACGGATGCTTAGAATTGCAAATCCCAAAAGCCCTCACCTCGGTCTTTCGTATTCAGATTTTTCCTCTCTTTCCACGCCCGTAGCGCAACACCAAAAATGGCGAATACAAATGGACGGGACCTCTAAACATCTGAAGCTTGCAGCCCCGGTCCAAATCCACTTTACTTTTGTGCCTGTGGAAAACAACCTTGGCTTTCCATTAATCACCGCGACAGCTTTCCTTTTCATCATCCTGCCTTCCTTTTGGCCCTCGTTGAAGCACTTCTACCGGCTCTCTGCTTCCAAAAACCTCTTAGAGAATGGGGGGATGAATCGGGTCATGCATACGTTTTTGGTTGCCCAGCAGAAGTCCGATAGCGTATTTAAGCGGCCCGGGATTTGGATGTGAGTGTGTTACGAGAGGATCCTGTAGTAGGCCTCCACCGTTGAAGTGTGTGCCCTAGAAAAAGCTCTTCAAACGTCACCCACGCCTGACTGGTAATCCATCTTGGTCTGTCTGGTCCGGATTGTCAGCCGGCCTCTGTTTGGGATCCGGCAGGATTTTAGTAGCACCAGGCCAACTTCCTCCAAGAAACATCAACAACAACTGCTACCTAGTGTTGTTATACTTGACGCAGGGCTCCCCGGTCCCAAGGCGAAAAAAATATGCTGATTGTTGATGGAAGTGAGCAGAAGCAGCAGAAAAGGAAAAAAAATCGGCATTATCACCACAACCGCAGTCTGTGCGTAACTGTTCTGCGCTGGAAAAACTTTTTCTCGGCTATCGAAGCGTTCGTTCTTGAAAATTCCCTGGACTCGAACGTCCATCAACCGACAAGTGCATGATAAATTGTTAAACAATAACGGTTCTTCAACTGCTATAAGAGCTTCTATCTTTTTTTTCTGTTTATTTTTTTTTCTTTTTGAAGAACCTTAAAGTTAGGCAACTTGATCCTTAATCCATTGGGCAGAAACCTTGCGATAATCATGCTTTCTCCACCGGAATACTTTTTCAATCGCTTTCGCCCCACCGGAAAAATCGAGCAGAATTTCCAACGAGAATCATCTCAGATATCACGGAAGTCGGCCGACTCACTCGCGTTTGCCTTCTAATGGTATTAAATATTGAAATTAATTACCACTGACCCGTGATTATTTATTATTAATTAAAATCGCACGCCTGAACGGTTTCGGCTTGCCTACCTTCCTATTTTCTTCCTGAAAGCTGACTACAACGACTATAATAGCTTGCCCACACCCCCAGTACAGAATTTTCCAAGGGTTGTCTCACGGAAGAAAAACCCCGAAGAAAGCACACACACCTGATTCCTTCGAGCTCCAGTTGGCGGAGATGATAAGGACCGAAAAGAAGAGGAAAGCAAAAAAAAATCAAACTATAAACACACTCACACCGAACAGAAGCGGCAGCAACATTATCCGAGGACTCCGGCACAGCCAGGATAATTAATAAGCACCCGGGAATGGAACGATTTCATTCCTTCCTCTGACATGATGATGGTAGCCGGACGGAGCCATCAATTTGCGAACCGGATAGGATTTCTTCTCGGTCCTGCCTCGAACGGATGAATCCGTCGGTGAATCGCGGGAAAAATGTTATTATCTTGCTTCAACCCTTAACCGACTTCCCTCCCATTTTCAGCTAAATCCACCCCCCCCCCCCCCCACCATTAACTGAATCGTGGAATACTTAGGCCCAGCTGAGTAAGAAGAGCCGTTTGTTTACATTTATTTCCCAGACTAGCCAGATAGCTGCAGGCATGGAAGATGTATTTATTTTCCTGATTAGATAATTGGAACTGCCATTGCTGCTGATGTTGATTTTGGCTACCTGCGGTTGATGACTAGATGATTTTTATCAGTGGGGCATTCTTTACTGCCATTGCCACTTGAGGTTATAATTCTGTTAAGGTACTATCAGAAAATTTTTCAAATTTGAAATCAGACAATGACCAAAAACTCTACAAATTCGGCATTTTTGAGAAGTAAATAATGTTAAATTTGATAAGGCAGAGATTGGTTTCATTGTAAAATTGCTTGAGCATTATTTTTCTTAGTGCACATTTTTAGGAAATTTAAATTCCAGAGACGAACCAACCAAAGGTTAAAAGAGTCAAAATTGTCAAAATTGTCAAAATTGTCAAAATTGTCAAAATTGTCAAAATTGTCAAAATTGTCAAAATTGTCAAAATTGTCAAAATTGTCAAAATTGTCAAAATTGTCAAAATTGTCAAAATTGTCAAAATTGTCAAAATTGTCAAAATTGTCAAAATTGTCAAAATTGTCAAAATTGTCAAAATTGTCAAAATTGTCAAAATTGTCAAAATTGTCAAAATTGTCAAAATTGTCAAAATTGTCAAAATTGTCAAAATTGTCAAAATTGTCAAAATTGTCAAAATTGTCAAAATTGTCAAAATTGTCAAAATTGTCAAAATTGTCAAAATTGTCAAAATTGTCAAAATTGTCAAAATTGTCAATATTGTCAAAATTGTCAAAATTGTCAAAATTGTCAAAATTGTCAAAATTGTCAAAATTGTCAAAATTGTCAAAATTGTCAAAATTGTCAAAATTGTCAAAATTGTCAAAATTGTCAAAATTGTCAAAATTGTCAAAATTGTCAAAATTGTCAAAATTGTCAAAATTGTCAAAATTGTCAAAATTGTCAAAATTGTCAAAATTGTCAAAATTGTCAAAATTGTCAAAATTGTCAAAATTGTCAAAATTGTCAAAATTGTCAAAATTGTCAAAATTGTCAAAATTGTCAAAATTGTCAAAATTGTCATTTTGACAATTTTGTCAAAATTGTCAAAATTGTCAAAATTGTCAAAATTGTCAAAATTGTCAAAATTGTCAAAATTGTCAAAATTGTCAAAATTGTCAAAATTGTCAAAATTGTCAAAATTGTCAAAATTGTCAAAATTGTCAAAATTGTCAAAATTGTCAAAATTGTCAAAATTGTCAAAAATGTCAAAATTGTCAAAATTGTCAAAATTGTCAAAATTGTCAAAATTGTCAAAATTGTCAAAATTGTCAAAATTGTCAAAATTGTCAAAATTGTCAAAATTGTCAAAATTGTCAAAATTGTCAAAATTGTCAAAATTGTCAAAATTGTCAAAATTGTCAAAATTGTCAAAATTGTCAAAATTGTCAAAATTGTCAAAATTGTCAAAATTGTCAAAATTGTCAAAATTGTCAAAATTGTCAAAATTGTCAAAATTGTCAAAATTGTCAAAATTGTCAAAATTGTCAAAATTGTCAAAATTGTCAAAATTGTCAAAATTGTCAAAATTGTCAAAATTGTCAAAATTGTCAAAATTGTCAAAATTGTCAAAATTGTCAAAATTGTCAAAATTGTCAAAATTGTCAAAATTGTCAAAATTGTCAAAATTGTCAAAATTGTCAAAATTGTCAAAATTGTCAAAATTGTCAAAATTGTCAAAATTGTCAAAATTGTCAAAATTGTCAAAATTGTCAAAATTGTCAAAATTGTCAAAATTGTCAAAATTGTCAAAATTGTCAAAATTGTCAAAATTGTCAAAATTGTCAAAATTGTCAAAATTGTCAAAATTGTCAAAATTGTCAAAATTGTTAAAATTGTCAAAATTGTCAAAATTGTCAAAATTGTCAAAATTGTCAAAATTGTCAAAATTGTCAAAATTGTCAAAATTGTTAAAATTGTCAAAATTGTCAAAATTGTCAAAATTGTCAAAATTGTCAAAATTGTCAAAATTGTCAAAATTGTCAAAATTGTCAAAATTGTCAAAATTGTCAAAATTGTCAAAATTGTCAAAATTGTCAAAATTGTCAAAATTGTCAAAATTGTCAAAATTGTCAAAATTGTCAAAATTGTCAAAATTGTCAAAATTGTCAAAATTGTCAAAATTGTCAAAATTGTCAAAATTGTCAAAATTGTCAAAATTGTCAAAATTGTCAAAATTGTCAAAATTGTCAAAATTGTCAAAATTGTCAAAATTGTCAAAATTGTCAAAATTGTCAAAATTGTCAAAATTGTCAAAATTGTCAAAATTGTCAAAATTGTCAAAATTGTCAAAATTGTCAAAATTGTCAAAATTGTCAAAATTGTTATAATTGTCAAAATTGTCAAAATTGTCAAAATTGTCAAAATTGTCAAAATTGTCAAAATTGTCAAAATTGTCAAAATTGTCAAAATTGTCAAAATTGTCAAAATTGTCAAAATTGTCAAAATTGTCAAAATTGTCAAAATTGTCAAAATTGTCAAAATTGTCAAAATTGTCAAAATTGTCAAAATTGTCAAAATTGTCAAAATTGTCAAAATTGTCAATATTGTCAAAATTGTCAAAATTGTCAAAATTGTCAAAATTGTCAAAATTGTCAAAACTGTCAAAATTGTCAAAATTGTCAAAATTGTAAAAATTGTCAAAATTGTCAAAATTGTGAAAATTGTCAAAATTGTCACAATTGTCAAAATTCTCAAAATTGTCAAAATTGTCAAAATTGTCAAAATTGTCAAAATTGTCAAAATTGTCAAAATTGTCAAAATTGTCAAAATTGTCAAAATTTTCTAAATTATCAAAATTGTCAAAATTGTCAAAATTGTCAAAATTGTCAAAATTGTCAAAATTGTCAAAATTGTTAAAATTGTTAAAATTGTCAAAATTGTCAAAATTGTCAAAATTTTCAAAATTTTCAAAATTGTCAAAATTGTCAAAATTGTCAAAATTGTCAAAATTGTCAAAATTGTCAAAATTGTCAAAATTGTCAAAATTGTCAAAATTGTCAAAATTGTCAAAATTGTCAAAATTGTCAAAATTGTCAAAATTGTCAAAATTGTCAAAATTGTCAAAATTGTCAAAATTGTCAAAATTGTCAAAATTGTCAAAATTGTCAAAATTGTCAAAATTGTCAAAATTGTCAAAATTGTCAAAATTGTCAAAATTGTCAAAATTGTCAAAATTGTCAAAATTGTCTAAATTGTCAAAATTGTCAAAATTGTCAAAATTGTCAAAATTGTCAAAATTGTCAAAATTGTCAAAATTGTCAAAATTGTCAAAATTGTCAAAATTGTCAAAATTGTCAAAATTGTCAAAATTGTCAAAATTGTCAAAATTGTCAAAATTGTCAAAATTGTCAAAATTGTCAAAATTGTCAAAATTGTCAAAATTGTCAAAATTGTCAAAATTGTCAAAATTGTCAAAATTGTCAAAATTGTCAAAATTGTCAAAATTGTCAAAATTGTCAAAATTGTCAAAATTGTCAAAATTGTCAAAATTGTCAAAATTGTCAAAATTGTCAAAATTGTCAAAATTGTCAAAATTGTCAAAATTGTCAAAATTGTCAAAATTGTCAAAATTGTCAAAATTGTCAAAATTGTCAAAATTGTCAAAATTGTCAAAATTGTCAAAATTGTCAAAATTGTCAAAATTGTCAAAATTGTCAAAATTGTCAAAATTGTCAAAATTGTCAAAATTGTCAAAATTGTCAAAATTGTCAAAATTGTCAAAATTGTCAAAATTGTCAAAATTGTCAAAATTGTCAAAATTGTTAAAATTGTTAAAATTGTCAAAATTGTCAAAATTTTCAAAATTTTCAAAATTGTCAAAATTGTCAAAATTGTCAAAATTGTCAAAATTGTCAAAATTGTCAAAATTGTCAAAATTGTCAAAATTGTCAAAATTGTCAAAATTGTCAAAATTGTCAAAATTGTCAAAATTGTCAAAATTGTCAAAATTGTCAAAATTGTCAAAATTGTCAAAATTGTCAAAATTGTCAAAATTGTCAAAATTGTCAAAATTGTCAAAATTGTCAAAATTGTCAAAATTGTCAAAATTGTCAAAATTGTCAAAATTGTCAAAATTGTCAAAATTGTCAAAATTGTCAAAATTGTCAAAATTGTCAAAATTGTCAAAATTGTCAAAATTTTCAAAATTTTCAAAATTGTCAAAATTGTCAAAATTGTCAAAATTGTCAAAATTGTCAAAATTGTCAAAATTGTCAAAATTGTCAAAATTGTCAAAATTGTCAAAATTGTCAAAATTGTCAAAATTGTCAAAATTGTCAAAATTGTCAAAATTGTCAAAATTGTCAAAATTGTCAAAATTGTCAAAATTGTCAAAATTGTCAAAATTGTCAAAATTGTCAAAATTGTCAAAATTGTCAAAATTGTCAAAATTGTCAAAATTGTCAAAATTGTCAAAATTGTCAAAATTGTCAAAATTGTCAAAATTGTCAAAATTGTCAAAATTGTCAAAATTGTCAAAATTGTCAAAATTGTCAAAATTGTCAAAATTGTCAAAATTGTCAAAATTGTCAAAATTGTCAAAATTGTCAAAATTGTCAAAATTGTCAAAATTGTCAAAATTGTCAAAATTGTCAAAATTGTCAAAATTGTCAAAATTGTCAAAATTGTCAAAATTGTCAAAATTGTCAAAATTGTCAAAATTGTCAAAATTGTCAAAATTGTCAAAATTGTCAAAATTGTCAATATTGTCAAAATTGTCAAAATTGTCAAAATTGTCAAAATTGTCAAAATTGTCAAAACTGTCAAAATTGTCAAAATTGTCAAAATTGTAAAAATTGTCAAAATTGTCAAAATTGTCAAAATTGTCAAAATTGTCTAAATTGTCAAAATTCTCAAAATTGTCAAAATTGTCAAAATTGTCAAAATTGTCAAAATTGTCAAAATTGTCAAAATTGTCAAAATTGTCAAAATTGTCAAAATTGTCAAAATTGTCAAAATTGTCAAAATTTTCTAAATTATCAAAATTGTCAAAATTGTCAAAATTGTCAAAATTGTCAAAATTGTCAAAATTGTCAAAATTGTCAAAATTGTCAAAATTGTTAAAATTGTTAAAATTGTCAAAATTGTCAAAATTGTCAAAATTTTCAAAATTTTCAAAATTGTCAAAATTGTCAAAATTGTCAAAATTGTCAAAATTGTCAAAATTGTCAAAATTGTCAAAATTGTCAAAATTGTCAAAATTGTCAAAATTGTCAAAATTGTCAAAATTGTCAAAATTGTCAAAATTGTCAAAATTGTCAAAATTGTCAAAATTGTCAAAATTGTCAAAATTGTCAAAATTGTCAAAATTGTCAAAATTGTCAAAATTGTCAAAATTGTCAAAATTGTCAAAATTGTCAAAATTGTCAAAATTGTCAAAATTGTCAAAATTGTCAAAATTGTCAAAATTGTCAAAATTGTCAAAATTGTCAAAATTGTCAAAATTGTCAAAATTGTCAAAATTGTCAAAATTGTCAAAATTGTCAAAATTGTCAAAATTGTCAAAATTGTCAAAATTGTCAAAATTGTCAAAATTGTCAAAATTGTCAAAATTGTCAATATTGTCAAAATTGTCAAAATTGTCAAAATTGTCAAAATTGTCAAAATTGTCAAAATTGTCAAAATTGTCAAAATTGTCAAAATTGTCAAAATTGTCAAAATTGTCAAAATTGTCAAAATTGTCAAAATTGTCAAAATTGTCAAAATTGTCAAAATTGTCAAAATTGTCAAAATTGTCAAAATTGTCAAAATTGTCAAAATTGTCAAAATTGTCAAAATTGTCAAAATTGTCAAAATTGTCAAAATTGTCAAAATTGTCAAAATTGTCAAAATTGTCATTTTGACAATTTTGTCAAAATTGTCAAAATTGTCAAAATTGTCAAAATTGTCAAAATTGTCAAAATTGTCAAAATTGTCAAAATTGTCAAAATTGTCAAAATTGTCAAAATTGTCAAAATTGTCAAAATTGTCAAAATTGTCAAAATTGTCAAAATTGTCAAAATTGTCAAAAATGTCAAAATTGTCAAAATTGTCAAAATTGTCAAAATTGTCAAAATTGTCAAAATTGTCAAAATTGTCAAAATTGTCAAAATTGTCAAAATTGTCAAAATTGTCAAAATTGTCAAAATTGTCAAAATTGTCAAAATTGTCAAAATTGTCAAATTGTCAAAATTGTCAAAATTGTCAAAATTGTCAAAATTGTCAAAATTGTCAAAATTGTCAAAATTGTCAAAATTGTCAAAATTGTCAAAATTGTCAAAATTGTCAAAATTGTCAAAATTGTCAAAATTGTCAAAATTGTCAAAATTGTCAAAATTGTCAAAATTGTCAAAATTGTCAAAATTGTCAAAATTGTCAAAATTGTCAAAATTGTCAAAATTGTCAAAATTTTAAATTGTTGAATTTGTCAAAATTGTCCAAAATGTCAAAATTGTCAAAATTGTCGAAATTATCAAAATTGTCAAAATTGTAAAAATTATTAAAATTGTCAAAATTGTCGAAATTGTCAAAATTGTCAAAATTGTCCAAATATTTAAAACTGATCTGAACCGTTTTGATAATTTTGAAATCTTTTTGAAGCCTTCTTGAAGTCTTTCAATTCCCTTTTTAAGCCTTTTCGACGATAATTTGAAGCTATTCTTGCATTAATTGAATAATTTTTAAATGTTTGCCATTTTTGTCATTTTCGTCCATTTTGTCATTTTTGTCATTTTTGTCATTTTTGTCATTTTTGTCATTTTTGTCATTTTTGTCATTTTTGTCATTTTTGTCATTTTTGTCATTTTTGTCATTTTTGTCATTTTTGTCATTTTTGTCATTTTTGTCATTTTTGTCATTTTTGTCATTTTTGTCATTTTTGTCATTTTTGTCATTTTTGTCATTTTTGTCATTTTTGTCATTTTTGTCATTTTTGTCATTTTTGTCATTTTTGTCATTTTTGTCATTTTTGTCATTTTTGTCATTTTTGTCATTTTTGTCGTTTTTGTCAGTTTTGTCATTTTTGTCATTTTTGTCATTTTTGTCGTTTTTGTCATTTTTGTCATTTTTGTCATTTTTGTCATTTTTGTCATTTTTGTCATTTTTGTCATTTTTGTCATTTTTGTCATTTTTGTCATTTTTGTCATTTTTGTCATTTTTGTCATTTTTGTCATTTTTGTCATTTTTGTCATTTTTGTCATTTTTGTCATTTTTGTCATTTTTGTCATTTTTGTCATTTTTGTCATTTTTGTCAGTTTTGTCATTTTTGTCATTTTTGTCATTTTTATCATTTTTGTCAGTTTTGTCATTTTTGTCATTTTTGTCATTTTTATCATTTTTGTCATTTTTGTCATTTTTGTCATTTTTGTCATTTTAGTCATTTTTGTCATTTTTGTCATTTTTGTCATTTTTGTCATTGTATTCTTCTTGAAGTCTTCTTGATGTCTTTTTGAAGTCTTCTTGAAGTCTTCTTGAAGTCTTCTTGAAGTATTCTTGAAGTCTTCTTGATCTTCTTGAAGTCTTCTTGAAGTCTTCTTGAAGTCTTCTTGAAGTCCTCTTGAAGTCTTCTTGATGTTTACTTGAAGTCTTCTTAAAGTCTTCTTGAATTCTAATTTAAGTCTTCTTGATGTCTTCTTGAAGTCTTCTTGAAGTCTTCTTGAATTCTTCTTGAAATCTTCTTGAAGTTTTCTTGAAGTCTTCTTAAAGTCTTAATAAAATCTTTTTGAAGTCTTCTTGAAGTCTTCTTAAAGTCTTTTTGAAGTCTTTTTGAAGTCATCTTGAAGTTTTCTTGAAGTCTTTTTGAAGTCCTTTTGAAGACCTTTTCGAATCTTTTTAAACTCTTTTTAAGCCTTTTTAAAGCTTTTTTGAAACCTTTTTTAAGTCTTCTTGAAGTTTTTTTGAAGTGTTTTTGAAGTCTTCTTTAAGTCCTTTTGAAGTCTTCTGAAGTCTTCTTGAGATCTTCTTAAAGTTTTGAACCATCCTTTAACAAACTTCACTATCGTAGCTGCCGTTTAAAGATGTTCTTAAACTAACAAACAATTTAAGAAAGAAGGAAAAAGCTAGCACAAACAGATTCATTTGATGTTGATTGAGAAGTTTCATTTATATTCCCCGATTGTGTTGCACCTCCCGGGAGAACGAAAGTTGAACGAAAAGAGTGAAAACGCGATCCGCTTTCTGGGTGAGATAAATGACTACATTACAAAGTTTTTCGGCTAATTGATAAGAGCAATTTAGGTGGAACTTCTAGGCATCAGCTGTTGCATTCTTCAACGTATTGCGTTTCTTAGGGGGAATATGATGAAGTGAAGTTTTGAGCTGTAGGGTTTGAAGCCATTCGTTGAGACCTTCGAATTAGGCGTTGATATATTTATTATTTATTGAAGAAAATTAAGTCATAATAGATGAAATTTGTAATTTTTCTATGTTTGAAAATTTCTGAATAAGTTTTCACACCAAAAAATTCCTACCATGGAGCTTCGGACAGGCTAATCTTAGTATTTATTAAAATAACAAGCCATAAAAAGCACAACAAACCGTGAAAACCTCTTCGATAGCAATCTACCTCTAACTAGGCACGCACAATCAGAAAATTCATTCGCACAATTTCCCTCCAGTTACCGTTGGATAAATTTACGTCCGACTACTACCTTCTACTCTTTTTATCCTAGAAGAAAACTGAGGAAGCCGTACCAAGGTACAGCTTCCTTCAAGGTTCTGTATCGTAATTAATCCAACTGTTTAACGCCAAATTAAAACAAGCACCCGTAGGCCAAAACCCGGATAAAACCCCGCGCACATTCCGAAAGACTTTCTCCAGTTCCGGCTCCGGTTTCAACCAGAGCAGCGATTCAGCATATTTACCACCACTACTGGACGGACCGCACAAAACAGTACTCCACCCCCGCGTTCCTCCCACGCAAATCAGGCGTGGAAACCTTCTCGCAAACCGCAGAGAAACTAGAACATCTGTTCGCTATAAATCAGCAGTAATAAATCATTTGCCAGCGGGGGGAGCCTGGATGGGTTCCGGGGAGAAATACCAACAAGCTGTAGCTGTAGCTGAGTTGCTGTAGCTCCAAAATCGCTGGCTTCGGCGGCGAAAACAAAACAAATCAGCCAACAGTTAGGCATCCAGCCAAACTGCGACCCAGCCGAAATCCGAAACCTGGCAGCAGACTCCGCCGACGACGAAGCCCGACGTCTGCTTTGGGGTTAATGTTTGGTTCGGTTGGTGAAACGCCCTGGAATTTAACGGGTTCCAGGAAAAAAACCAAGAGTGGAAGTTCCTGGGACCCAAATTTAAAAGCGAAAGCGAAAAATTCATCATCCCCCCTTACCCACCTTATTAAGGTTGCAACGTGAAACAAAAAAAGACGCCTTCACAGTGCCGAAAACGATTTGCGGAAGTGTTGTAGCAGCAGTCGTTGAACAATTTTACGTGTGCTTAGCAGAAAATCTAAAAACTGTGAATTCAAAACTGATTAGAGAAAGATCTGAAATCGGGACTGAAATCTTAAACTGGAATCTGCAACTTATATTTTAATTTGAAATCTGATTCGGACTTCTTTTTATCTGATATCTGATTTATGAATCTTTAATTAGAAATTTGATTAGGAATTATTAATCATAAATTACTGAATCTGAATTTGAAATTGAATATTTTAGAAAGATCTCATAATAGATAGAAAAGGATTAGTTCCTTACTGAAGGAGTCTTACACAAATTGCCTTCTGTAGCTCACTAAATCGCTCCAAATAAAAATTAAAGCTCCAAATAATCTCCAAAACGCAACCTTCCCCCACAAAATCAAATCAATTCGACCAAACCAGAAAAAAAGGTATCACAAACAATGGCAGCTCCATCAAGTCAGTGACGGCGCTTAGGACGGAATCCTATAAATATTTATGGTCGGTGCCAGGATTTATATCTTATTACTTTTTGGACTTTTGTAGAATTGATACCCTGCACCCCCCATTCCTCGTTTCTGATCCATTAAGGAACCCATCCTGTCCGGGTGTGGATCGAAAAGTTCATGTTTTTCGGGCACCGATCCTGTCATGTGATTTTATTTTTGGGGCCCATTTCCTGCTGTTCCTTCTACACAGATTAAGTAGAAACATTCCGGGGTGCGTGGGTGTCACCTCGAGGCACGCAATTTTAGGGGAAAAACCTGGCCCGACATTCTACCAATTTTTATTCGGGGAACCAGGGGAAAAACAAAAGAAATAAAATATACTGGAATCGCGCCCCAAAAGCAATCGAAATCGAACTCAAAGTGTTGTAGATTGTTATTATTTTTGGTTGCGTTTTGGTTCCGGTTCCGTGTTTTTTGTTTCTCTTAACGAAGAAGCAATCTCCAAGTACAAAACCGAAAAACGTCTCTCTGAGGTTTTGGAAAACAACCGGCTGGGAAAATTGTTCAGGCCCCGAGGAAAGGAAAAATACCCATTTTCGTTACCATCAGCCAAAACTCAGAAGTAGAAAAAAACAAAAATGAAATAAAAATTCCTCTCAAGCCTACACACCGATTTTTGGACTGGCCCTGTAACGAAACGCAGACGACGTCGAAGAAGCTTTTAAACTTTTTACGCCTACGGAATTTCTAATGGAGATCCCTCCGACAAAAGTCCCTAGCTGGGGCTTGGTTTTTGAAGCTCTGTATTTTTTCGTCGTCGTCATTCCGGTTTTTGAAAGATTGTTCCTTATTCTCAGATGATGGTCCCATCTGTGGGAAGACGACTCCTTATTTCAAAGGATGAAACGGATGGTGGTGCGTCTGCTAGGTTTCCGGGCGGGGTGTTGGAATTTAATTTTTACTACCTCCCCCCAAGAAAGTCTGAGAGACGCACCGAATAACTTATGGGAGATTAAGTGTTACTTCGATAATAACCTTCGGGTAGGGACACCAACGCCAGCAGACGGTTTGTCTCTTATCCGTTTTCTTTGTTCTTTTTGGGTTGATGTATGTTTTTTTCTGAATCTTTTGGATTTATTTTCCTTGGTTAGGAAGTAACACAATTTCGTGGAAGGAAATCACAGTGATAATCTTGGGCTAAGTCATTGAATAAACCTTTTTAAAGGCAGGAAGAGTCAAAAATACTCAAAAGTTGCATTTCCAAAATCACTAGAATTCAGAAGACCCTTCAGAAGACCCTTCAGAAGACCCTTCAGAAGACCCTTCAGAAGACCCTTCAGAAGACCCTTCAGAAGACCCTTCAGAAGACCCTTCAGAAGACCCTTCAGAAGACCCTTCAGAAGACCCTTCAGAAGACCCTTCAGAAGACCCTTCAGAAGACCCTTCAGAAGACCCTTCAGAAGACCCTTCAGAAGACCCTTCAGAAGACCCTTCAGAAGACCCTTCAGAAGACCCTTCAGAAGACCCTTCAGAAGACCCTTCAGAAGACCCTTCAGAAGACCCTTCAGAAGACCCTTCAGAAGACCCTTCAGAAGACCCTTCAGAAGACCCTTCAGAAGACCCTTCAGAAGACCCTTCAGAAGACCCTTCAGAAGACCCTTCAGAAGACCCTTCAGAAGACCCTTCAGAAGACCCTTCAGAAGACCCTTCAGAAGACCCTTCAGAAGACCCTTCAGAAGACCCTTCAGAAGACCCTTCAGAAGACCCTTCAGAAGACCCTTCAGAAGACCCTTCAGAAGACCCTTCAGAAGACCCTTCAGAAGACCCTTCAGAAGACCCTTCAGAAGACCCTTCAGAAGACCCTTCAGAAGACCCTTCAGAAGACCCTTCAGAAGACCCTTCAGAAGACCCTTCAGAAGACCCTTCAGAAGACCCTTCAGAAGACCCTTCAGAAGACCCTTCAGAAGACCCTTCAGAAGACCCTTCAGAAGACCCTTCAGAAGACCCTTCAGAAGACCCTTCAGAAGACCCTTCAAAAGACCCTTCAGAAGACCCTTCAGAAGACCCTTCAAAAGACCCTTCAGAAGACCCTTCAGAAGACCCTTCAGAAGACCCTTCAGAAGACCCTTCAGAAGACCCTTCAGAAGACCCTTCAGAATACCCTTCAGAATACCCTTCAGAAGACCCTTCAGAAGACCCTTCAGAAGACCCTTCAGAAGACCCTTCAGAAGACCCTTCAGAAGACCCTTCAGAAGACCCTTCAGAAGACCCTTCAGAAGACCCTTCAGAAGACCCTTCAGAAGACCCTTCAGAAGACCCTTCAGAAGACCCTTCAGAAGACCCTTCAGAAGACCCTTCAGAAGACCCTTCAGAAGACCTTAATTTCAAAAATTGTTAAAATTATCATGATTATTATGATTTTTTTTTTCAAATTTATCTTGATTTGAAATTGTCTCAAAACTGTCTCGAAAATGACTTATGAAAGCAAACATCCCGACATAAATCTGGGTAGGAATCGGGATTCTTGATTTCGACGAGAATAAAGCATAACAAACCGTGTTCAATTGCCATGCAGCAGTCAAGCTAGTGAAAATTGGCAATCCAACCTCCCGACAATCCGGAAGGACTCCGCCCGGGTCCTCTCGGGTGCATTGAAATTTCAATTAACGAACGATGATGATAATTCTCAAAACCATCCATAATCCTGTTCCCAAATGCTGCAAGGCTGCTGCTGCTTTCCGGAAGTTCCACGCTGGCAGAAGGGTGTTTGTGGAAGCACCGTCATCGTCAAGCCTCGTTACGTTCTAGTTGCGTTTACTGGTCTGTTCTGATTAAGAATTCCTTCTTCTTTCGCTTTTGGGTATCTCTCTCGCCCGTTTGGTGTTTCTATTTTGTTCATCCCCTCGCTCATTCGGGGTTGCTGTACCCGGGATTGTCGGACGGAAGCAAGCATTCGCCATTATACGCAATTGCTCGTATGTGACAAATCCTGCTGGTACATTATCACCAAAGCTGGTTGTGACTGTGAGCACACGCACATACACACACACTCACTCGGTTGTATAGGGAGACAACTAGAGCCACTAGACAGACGACAATAGGGACCTAACCCTGTTCTCCACGGGACTAGTGTCGCTGCACCCAACTTCCGGATGCCCTCTTGGTGGGGGTATCATCGTCGTCGACGTCGTCCCAATCGATTAATCCTGCATGTCGCCTTTTGTCAGCATTCGCTGCAAACCAACTAACCAGGAGGACGACTGCATGGCCAAGCTTGGCACTGCAACGCTCTCTGGAGCCCCCCCCCCCCCCCTAACTAGAACAGGGGTCGGCAACTTCTATGGGACTTCCTAAGGACAAACTAGTGAAAGTAGTATTAAGCTTTTGAAGGAACTCTAAAAAGCTCCATTGAACAACCCGAAGAGAATCTGAAAGGACTCAAAAAAGTTAATGAGATGATTCGAGTGAACTCGGATCTTCTGAAAAGACTTTCACGAATTTCTAAGAAGTTTCTGAAATGATCCTTGAAAGACTCAATAGAGTTTCTAAAGAGATTATTTAGAGATTCAGAGAAGGTTTTAAAGCTTTTCGGGAAGGACAAAGAAGAGATTTTGTGAGGATTCTTTCGAGTTTTTGGGACTCTCAACAGAGTACTTTAGAGAACTTTAGGTGGTTTCAGAGAAAACTCTTAAAAATTTTCGACGAAAACACAAAAATTTTGTTTGGTACAATCAAGTTTTTCAGATTTCTGAAAGTACTTCAAAAACTATTGTTAGGGACTCGAAAAGAGTTTTTGAGAAGACTCTGTAGAGTGCCCGATCACACTCTAAATTGTTTTTGAGAGAAGTCAAAAGAGAACTCTAAAAAGTTTCTGAGTTTGAAGTCCACTCAGATTTTTGATTGGACTCCAAAGAGTTCTTGCAAGATTCCATAGAAATTGTGAGAGGACTCTGAAAGGTAGCAGGAAACAACCCAAAGTCCTCCAAGGTACTTTGTTGTATGTCCAAAATACTTGGTAGAATGATCTCAAAATCTCTTCTTAGTCCTTCCCGAACTGCATAGGAACATTTTACGATCCAATTAGTACCTCTCAAAGGTTCACTTAAAACTTGTAACAGTCCAGGAATGTAACGAGGCAGGACTGTTACGAGTTTTAAGTGAACCTTTGAGAGGTACTAATTGGATCGTAAAATGTTCCTATGCAGTTCGGGAAGGACTAAGAAGAGATTTTGAGATCATTCTACCAAGTATTTTGGACATACAACAAAGTACCTTGGAGGACTGTAGGTTGTTTCTGAGGGAACTTTTAAAGTATTCGAAGTAAATTTGGCTTGAGAGTATTCTGAAGAGTTTCTGGAAAGGCTCAATCAAGTTTTAAGAGGATTCTCTAAAATTTCTGGAAGGACTTCAAAAACTATTTTTGGGGACACAAAAGAGTTTTTGACAAGACAAGAGTGCTCTGAACACTTTCTAAGTGCACTTTAAACTTTTTCGATTGAACTCCAAAGAGTTTCTTCAAAGATTCAATAGAGATTGAGAGAGGACTCTGAAGGTTTAAGTGAAGCTTTGAGAGCTCCTTAAAGGATTGTAAATTGTGCCTGAGATAATTCTAGTTTTTTAGATGACTATTGGAAGTTTTTGTGTTGACCGTAGGATCTGAGGCATTTCTAAAGAGAATCCGAAGGCTCTTAAGAAAGGTTGATAGATTGCCTGGTTTTACACAAAACTTTGGAAAAGTCCGATCCGTTACCCGAATTTCATTGAAAAATGCTCGGATTTTGCCCGAATTTATACGCTTTATTTGTTAATTCATACAAAAATATTAAAATTGTGATGTAGTTTTCATGTTGATGGGTCCTAAATGAGCTTATTTGAACAAGCAAATAATCACAAAATGATTTTTTTTGGAACCCCACAATACAAATTACAATTTATTGAAAAGTTGGTTTTTTTAATTGTTCAAGATACATATATTAATTTTTGTTGAGTTATTCTTGAGTTTTGAAAAAAACAAATTCAGATTTATGGTTGACAGATCTGAAATCAAATTCCCGATTTTTTTCAAGTTTTTATATAAATTTACCCGGATTTGTCCGGCCCGGATACTTGCTGAAAAAAAGTCTGGCAACCTTAAAAGAGATCCTAACTAAAATCTTAATTGATTCTGAAAGGACTAATAAACACTTCTAAGTAGACTTTAGATGACTCTAACGAGTTTCTAAGATTATTTTCAATGATTCTGAGAGAACTTTAGGAATTGCTGAAATAACTTTTAAAATTTCTTAAGAGGATTCTCAAGAGCTCATACAAAAACTCTGAAAATTTTTTGAGAGGAATCTGAAGTAGACCTCAATAAAAATTATCAGAGAACTCTACAGCATTTTTTAGATAACTAACTAACTGAATGATTTTGCTATACTGTTGACGATCCGGGTAGTTCCTGATAAGATTTTATTAAATAGCTTAGGCTTCAAAATTAAATTTAAAATATTGTCAAAATTAAAATCATCTAAATGCAAACAAATGCCCAGTTCTAATGTATGGTGGATTAGAAATTTAATAATTACTTCAAATTACGTTTGCCATGCTGCTCGTTCTTTTCGAGCTTGCCTGGTTAATTTATACAAAATTTAACAGAAGTTTAAACATGCCCAATAACCAAGATTTGACTAAAAAAAGCCCGGATTTTTCCCGGATTTATTAACTTTATTTGCCAAAACAATCAAAAAAACAAATTGTGCTGTAATTTGTTTAATCTATGCGTCAAAAACGGACTTATTCCAGCAAGTTTGATAAAAATATTCATAAAAAATTTCCAGAAAGCCCAAAATACGATTTATAAACTGCTTATTAGTTATGTTGAAAAAATTTTTCTATTTTTTTTTGTGTTGGAAAATTCCTGAGCTTTAACCAAATTTTCCCAGCTTTTGCTCGGGTTTAAGGTCGATAATTTTAAAATCTTATTTCTGAATTTTGTCAGGTTTTGAGATAAAAAAGCATGGATTTGTTCGGCTCGGATACGTGCTGCAAAATTCTGGAAACCTTACTTAAATTTTTGCATTTCCGGCTAAGAATATTGACCACATAATCTCACTAGTTCATCAAACTACTTTTAAATCTTTAATGAGAATATTAGCTCTAAATTGAGGCTTTTAAGTTATTCTTTTTTCACATATTGTCTGAAAAAGCGTCCAGGAGATCATTGTATTAGACCTAGTGAAGTCTAACTTTAGAGGCGCAGAACTCGAATGTGCAGTTTTTTTTATAAATTCGCGATGTATCGGGTGAAAAAAAATTTTTTCTCGATAAAAAGATATGCTTTTTCTACCGTTGGACAGCTGAGGCTCATTAAAGCCTATATTTGATGTTCTACATCGGAAGATATTTTATGAAAATCAAAGACGCTTGTAATCTTTTTTGAATTGTTTGAAGCTCACCACACTTAAATATTGAGCCTATTTAGAATTTTTCAATTTTAAAATTTGTGTTCACAAAATTTTTTCTTGTTAATTTATAGAAATATTTTTCAGATTAAGATAACAACATTAGTATATGCGAGTTTTATCTTGAATCTTTTCTGAATTTTATTGGTGATGTGCGCAATTTTCTTCTGATTACTTCGTAGAGTTCACTTTATGTTTCATTTGATTTCAGAATTGTATCCTTTCTTCTTGGTTGTTTAAATTTCTTTATTCTTCTCACTTACTTATTTTTCTGTTCTCTCATATTTACAGTTTTTTTTAATTAAATAGAAACTTATGAAAAAAAAAACTCCTTGAATCTCTAAAAGGTAAGCTGAGTAGAATTTTCTTTCAACAATGGATGAAATCTTGGAATTTGCTCTATAATCTTGTTAATTTAATCTTTTTTGAAAGGAACATAAATAAGTTTTTATAACAAAGCGTTCAATTTAAGAAAAAATCTTTTTAATCCATTTTTATTTATAGAAATTTAGCCCATTGTGATTATTCTTCCTGAAAACTTATTCTATCCTCAAATGAATTCAGATAAGTGAAATTCATCAAACTCTTAAACATATTCAAAGATTCAAACCACTGATGAATTGCGGTACCGACCTCAATTTTTCATTCTTGGTCCAAATTCAAGATTTAAGATTGAAATTTGGTTCTCCATTAAGTTGCCAGTGTGTAAAATAAAAGATAAAAAAAAAGTTATTCCCTGTTTTTTTTTTCAGCAAGACTACATATATTTTTATCCGTAATAATTGTTTTACAAAAAAATTTTCATAATGTTTTTTTAGAAACTGACTAACTAAAAATATGAAAATTTCAAATTGAAAAAACAATTAAAATTATTTGTTTGCAAACAGTTGCATTTTTATTTCCACGCCGAATTTTTTTCCTGATAATTTGAACTTATTTTTAAGCTGAATCTGTATTTTGTATGAACATTCTTTATAGGAATTCTGAACCTGAACTAAAAATATAATTTTTTTATCGTTTTTAGAGTTTTAATACAATTTTAAAAAAGGTTAAAAAAATCCGTTTAGAACTAAGAGTTTTGATTCCTGATTGGAAGCCAAGAATTAAATTTTTCTTCAGAGCCCTTAATCATCAATTTATTTTTTTTATTTGATTGTTTTGGGTTTCAATCTGAATTCAATTTTACATTTTTTATTTTCTCGACACGAATGCCATAAGGATGGTAAAGTGTCGTTAATAATACTTTAAAAAAAATTATTTTCCAACCAATGAACAACTCCTAATCAAACAAAGAATTCCGAATGATGAATCTTATTCTGAGTTTCAATTCTGGATCGCAATTTAAAAGTTTTTTATGTTTGAATTTTGCATATAAATTTAGTTGAAGATCTTCGAATCTGAATATGGAACAATACTGATGAATTTTAATTTTATTTTTCATGATCGGAAAATAATTATTATAATGCATATGAGTTTAAGAAATCATGGAAAATTTTTTTAAAAAATTTGCTAAATTAAGTAACGATTTTAAAACACCTTTTCAATTTTATTTTCTAATGATGATGCGAATCAAAAATAAAAGACTTCTAATCTAGATAAGGAATGCGAAATTTGGAAATAGAGTTACTATTTTGATGATAAAATAGAGAACCATGAAACGAGTTCAATCTGTTTCAAAATTTAATATTCAGAAATGAATTTCTACTAACAAGTGGGTTTTTTTTTTTAAATTTGTAGCAAACTTTGAACCAGATATTAATTTTCGAGGTGAATGAATTAGGATTGTTACTCTTGAATATACTTACTCAATCATCAAAATTCAATTTAGAATTTAAAAAATCTGCATAGAGTCAAACACTACTTCCATGCTTCAAGGTATTTTATAAATTTTTGTTTATTGGTTGAAGCATATTTTTGTAAGCCCATCAGAATTTACAAGTCCAAAGACCTGATTTTTTTTGATTTTTTATAACTCAGGTGAGAAATCCCATTGTCTTATTAAAAATAAAATACCTAGTCGACTGACCTTAGTACCCCCGAAGATTTGCAAGGAAATTTGAAAAAAAAAACATTTATTTGGTTTATATAAATTTCTTTCCTCATAAATATGTATGTTTGATCCATAAGTCACAAATGAAATTCCAACATATTGATTTCGTAAACAGAACTATCTTGCAACAGCTTTTTTGAACGCATTAAATGGATATAAATTGTGGAAAGAAGAAGTAATTAATTTTTTTCTAAGAAATATTCTCATAACTGATCATGCCATGAATAGAAAATGTGTTCAATAACTAAACTATTGATTGTACAGAAGACCGAGTCGATTTGGGATCATTTTTGAATTTTGTCAAATCCTTAAGTGATTAAAGCTTCGTTTTGATTCAAAGAGTTTTTAAGTGAAGTAAAAAATATAAAAATTAAAATTTACTCCTGTAATCAACTCTTAAGAATTATGCAAAACAAAAATCGTGCATGAGTTTTGAACCTAAACGAAGCTTTTGAGGCCCAGGGTTAAAGAAAATAAAAAAGACAACTGGCAACTACTTATTGGAATCGATCGTATTTTAAGGACATATCCTTAGTCATACAATTATTATTCAGTACAGCCTTAGTATGTTCCGAGTAGTAGATCTTCATTAAATGAACTAAATCTCGCATGAATTTGTTAGCAATTGTTTAAAGTTATGTAAATCCAGTCCGCATGATTTTGTAATAAATGTATCCGATCATTAGTACCTCGTGTTTTTTTTTTAAATTTTATTATTTTAATGGATTTTGTTTTATTTAACTCTGAATGTTAAAGCTGTTTTCCTAAGAAAATAAATATTTTTTAAGTAATTTACTGATATTTTAATGACTTGTTCGATTTTCTGTGAGAGCACTCAATAAAACCCCATGGAAGCTTTCTACTTCAGACAACGCTGATCAAATCGTTTATGAAAAATGGATTGAAAATTTTGTCGGCAAAGTTTATGCCAAAAAAAAATTCTATGAAATAGATGATAAAAACTATGCATAAATGCTTCAAAAGTATTTCAAAAAAAAAAATCAAAAAAAATTATTGAAAAAATCATCAAAACTAAAAAGTTTCGGTATCCCTATGGCTTATTTCACGAAGAGAACTTCAATTAAAGTCACGCAATAAACCTTAGGCCCACTTCGGATTTGTTCGAGTGATTGCTTTCGATTACTTTGAATTATGAATTGAAAATGATGTTAAGCTTACTTGAAACCAAAATCGAACATAATGAATATCGAAATATTTTTTTTTAAATTTTGACAATTTTGACAATTTTGACAATTTTGACAATTTTGACAATTTTGACAATTTTGACAATTTTGACAATTTTGACAATTTTGACAATTTTGACAATTTTGACAATTTTGACAATTTTGACAATTTTGACAATTTTGACAATTTTGACAATTTTGACAATTTTGACAATTTTGACAATTTTGACAATTTTGACAATTTTGACAATTTTGACAATTTTGACAATTTTGACAATTTTGACAATTTTGACAATTTTGACAATTTTGACAATTTTGACAATTTTGACAATTTTGACAATTTTGACAATTTTGACAATTTTGACAATTTTGACAATTTTGACAATTTTGACAATTTTGACAATTTTGACAATTTTGACAATTTTGACAATTTTGACAATTTTGACAATTTTGACAATTTTGACAATTTTAACAATTTTGACAATTTTGACAATTTTGAAAATTCCAACAGTTTTGACAATTTTGACCATTTTTTAAATTTGGAAAATTTTGAAATGTTTGACAATTTTGACAATTTTGACAATTTTGACAATTTTGACAATTTTGACAATTTTGACAATTTTCATCATTCTGACAATTTTGACACAAAATAGCGAAAAAACAACTGGCTTTTTTGCATCTTAATGTTACCGACCCCTTCTCTAGAAGGCTTTACTGCGAAAAACGGTTGGGGTCCAGGGGATCTATGAGTGCTGTTTGTTGGAGAAAGCGCACAGCAGCATAAACTCGAATTTTCCACACATTTTATCTGCGACGTCTTTCTTTGTTCTGGCCACCAGCAGCAGCAGAAATAGTAGTAGGAACCAGGAACTTCCCCTGGAGGCAGCGACGCAGATCCACCTTCCCCGGTTTGTGGAACGCTTCTCCGGTGTCTATAGAGATGTCTGCCAACCAAGGTATTGGCCATCCCTCGGAAGTTAGCTGAAAAGAATGGGGGAAGGTGGTCACATTCCACGGGGCTCAAATTAAACAATGTTATTTCGAAATCTATATCACTCCTACAACACTGACGTCGGCCGTCGGGGAAAATGGAAAAGTGGAAAGGAGGTAACCCTGAGCCCCAGACGACGACGATGACGCCAAACCGTAACCTGCAGCTAGTCGAGTTCCAGTTTTTGAGTGAGCTTTCACTCGATCACACGCTCTCCCGTTCGTTCCCCGCTTTTCCTGCTGAAGTAAGCAGGATTTTTGCCCCAAACGAGACAGCATTTTTCCCACTTCCAGCCACTTTCATCCTTCTCTGCTGCTGCCAGAAGCCACCAGATACCTACAGGAAAGGCGCTCGTGGAGCGCCAAAACCCAGTCACCGGGAAATAGCGCCAGGCAGATTACAAACAGGTCGTCATACAGGCTGTTTTCCAACTGTTTCCCTCTACAATCGCTTTTTATTCCCGGACCCTGAGGTTTGAGGTCCGGGGAAATGCTGCCCGGTGATGCGGAAAGCTTGCACCTTTTCCGCAGCTTCTTTCCACATTTTAGACCATCCCGGAATTCATCTCCCCAGGAGTTGCGCCAATTTCAGCAGAACCGTTGATGTTCTTCTTTCACAACTCACGGGACACAAACAAGCCAGTCAGTGTCCTAGCCCTGGTGATAGAGAATGAGAAAGCGCGCGACGACGACGACGAGGTACAAACAAAATAGAAACGAGAGAATATCTTTTTGCTGAACGACCAGGGACCAAAATCGACGGTGACGATGTTGGGGCCAAGTCGAAGGGCTCCCCTTTTTGAGGGTTGTTTACACAGGGCTCTTTCATTCCCGTTTGGAATGGTGCAGCTCCCTACCACCTTTCAATGTCCTCTTTTGCCGGTTTCACTTCACTTCACGTTATTACTTAGGAAGATGCACTTTGAGGTGGCTTTTATTGGGGTCAGTGTTGCTAGTCAAAGGATATACTTTGAAAATTTGAACATGGGTATTGAAAAATATACTCTTGGAAGAAATGAGACTTGTGAAGGTTTTTTTTTTACATTATTAAACATTTTTTTGAAATTAATTATTACAGGCTTGATGAATCTCAAATTTTAACAAGGCTTTCATTCAATAGGCTCAGATATTGGGTACTGTAGAAAAATATTCATATCTTCAGAAAAATGTATTCTAGTTAAAAAAAATCAACGGAAATGTTTTTTAAAAATAATATTATCTTCCTCATGATGAAACAATTTTGACAATTTAAACAACTTTGACTGTTTTGCCAATTTTAACAATTTTAACAATTTTAACAATTTTCACAATTTAGACATTTTTAACAATTTCGACAATTTTGACAATTTTGACAATTTTGACAATTTTGACAATTTTGACAATTTTGACAATTTTGACAATTTTGACAATTTTGACAATTTTGACAATTTTGACAATTTTGACAATTTTGACAATTTTGACAATTTTGACAATTTTGTAGTGTTGACAAAACTATTTATTTTAAAACTGAATAACGTAAACATCTGTTGATTGCAGTGATACTTCTAAGGAGATTCAAAAATAGTTATTAAAACATCTTGTATAAGAGTAATTACTTATGATCCGTGAGACTGTTAAAATGTATGAATTCAATTCAATTATCATTTCGTTGCAAAGTGGGACAATTTTGAATCGCAATTTGAAATAAAAATAAAAACAAACCTGAAAAATTTATATTCTTGTGTAACTTTTTCTTAGGAATTAAAATATAAAATAAAACTAAAGGTTAATCCCTTAATAAATAAAGCGTGATAAAAATTAGAAATGAATCACTTTTTTTTGGTGATAGTTAAGATTCTAGTTATCGGATATGCAAAAAGCTATCCGGCCATTTTTTTTCAATTTCAAAATTTGGCATTCCAGATATGTGCCATCGTTGTGCCATTGAGATCGGTAATATCAATAATTCTTATCCGTGAGTGGTGAAAAAGTACAAAAACAATATCAAGATTGTCCTCAAAATTCAAACCAAGTGTTGGGGTGAAGCACATGATCGAAAACTACGATTGAAGATCATCAGGAAAGTCAAGGCTTACAATAGCGTTTAAAATTATAAATAAGCGAAAAACTTGATGTAGATCGCTGAAATGTTCAGGATATTTGTTTCTAAGAAGCAAGGAGTGTTGCAGTATTTAATCTGTTATGTAAACTAAATTTCAAACAACAAATTTTTGCTTGTTCCAGAGCTCGTTAGTTGTAAAGCTGGTGCCGAGCCAATGCGACAGATGAGTTTTGATGGACGGCAAAACTTATGGAAAAAAAAACAATTTTATATTATAAGAAAATTGAATTCTTAAACTGATTTCCTACTAAAGACCTTCACAAGAACTCGAAAATTAATAAATATTATTAATACTATTAACAATAACTCAGAACCCAAGTTTCAAATCGATGCTTTTCTGGTAAATCATGAAGTAACTGTTTTGAATGATGTTTCTTATTCTGAACAAGAAATGTACTGAATAATAGATTAAAAGAAGTCTGATTTACAAACTTTAAATCACCGCACCAAAAACAAAATTTATAATTTTTTGAATTTTGAATATTTTTATGACAAATTTTTACGTGTGAGAAACATTTAAAGTGATCTTCCTTTTAATGATCTTCAAGTCACATTTTGTTACATTTTTCTAACGAAGTGCAATAACTCGAAAAATATTTTTAAAACTTGTATTTAGTAAACAGGTTTGTTGATTTGTTCTGTTTGGCAAATTTTTCTAGAACATTTTAACTTTAAAACTTCTGGTAAAACTAGAGTTTGAAGCTTCGCGCATAAGGATCAGTGCATGAAAATAGTATTCATAAAGTATAACACCACATTTGAAAAAAAAAATTAATCCGAGTTCCAAATCAAATCAGTAATCAACAATGATTAAATATTGCTAAGCAAAATAATTATTTAAAAAATTTTAAAATTTTCAATCATTATTTATTGACATTTCTTTTCATCATTTTCATGTAATATTGATAAAAAAAAATTTGTTTTAAAATATGAATTTAAATAATTATATGATTGAAATGTGAATTCTCGGAATAAAAAGTTTATAATTATCTACAGGTTCATGATTGATTGATGAAAATAAGAAATTATCTTATTTTAATTTGAGTGATTAATGTCAAAGCTGAATTATTTCTTATATTAATTATATCCTTGTGTAATGCGCATTTTTGAAATTAACAATAATAACTTTATTTATTTATTTGTGTGTTCAATCCTTCATCTATCATTCTATTTATCCATCTTTATATTTCACAACATCTTAAACTTCTACCTTTGAGCTCATCTAGCCGCAATGCCATTAAAATATTTAAATCAATCTTCTTTAAAGAATTATATTGATTGATCAATAAAACACTGATAAAAAAAATAATAATAAAAATTCTGTTGTGGACATTCAAATCACAAAGCAAGTACTGATTTGGTAATCACAGCTCATTGAAATTAAACTTTGATAATGCAATTTCAAATGACTTTTCTATCTTTTAAATGATTTATTGAGAAAATCATGAACGATTTCAATATGAATTATGAAATTCATTCAAATCAGGTAAACGTAAAATGTTTTTTCATTAAAAATAAATCATAATTTAAGGGCAATAAAATTTTGTGAATTTATTTAAACATTAAAACCAAATAAGAAGATGAAAAGTACTACTTTGTAAACCTATGAGATAAAATTTAAAAAAAAATCAATATTAATTCCTTATTGAGAAAATTCACTGATAATTCCAGGGAGCAGCATTTTAGTGCCTCTTTTATACTGATTTGGATGAATTTTGAGTCCAGAACTCGAATTTTTTGTCGGAATTTTTCTATCACTTCTAGATTAACTTGTATGGCGTTTTTACCGTAAACAAATGAATCAGATTTAGGTCAAATCAATCATTGATAACTGATGAAACCAAAACCTACATGAAAAACAAAATTTATTCTAATTTATTTTATATTCCTGAAAATCAAAGAATTATTTTAATTTTAGAAATTTTTATACCAGAAATACGGTGATTTGAAAAAAAGTAAAATTCTAAATTTTATCACTACAAGTTTTTCTAACCTCATACAGTAATGACAAAAAGTTGTTATTTTATTTTCAAATTTGTTGAAGACGGCAAATCGTTATGACTTTTTCATAATTTGACATAAAATTCAATTTAGTTAAAGTTTTATTTTTAAATTTGCCTTAGTTCGCATTTTTCATAATGAGGAATAAAAAACATGAAGAAAACGTCTATAACTTTCTTCACAAAAGTCAAAATAACTTAAGTCTACGGAAAATTTTCTTATTTATTTATATATATATATATATATTTTTTAATTTCTGCAAAAAAATATTTCTATATATTTCAATGATTTTAAAAGGTTATACAAAAAAACAAAACCTTTGAAAAAAATTTGATATTTGGATACAAGGCACCCAAGTTAATCTATATAAGCTCATTTTTTTTGCAAAAATGTGAATTTTGTTGTCTTATATAATTTATCGAATCCATTTTGAGTGTGAATATAAGAACATGAATTTGTAAAATATTTCATTTCAACTAAATATTTGTAAACGATAAACATGAACGATTTTTTTAATAATCAAAGAGGAAAGCAATAAAGTAATTGATATTACAATTTAGATTTTTTTTGCTGAAACTTTTGACTACTCTGGCGTGAGTAGTAAACGCCTGTCACTTAGTTCTCAGCTTTTTGATGTGTTAGTAAGTGTTTTGACGAATGACTTTTGAAGTAAAAATGGTTGGTTTATAATTTTGAACTTATTTAAATACACATCTTAAATAAAAACCCATTTTTTAATAAATGTAGAATTTTTGAGTACAAAATTTGGGATTTAAAACATTAGTTTGGTGGAATTACAACTCAAATTTTACAACTCATAGATGGAATATTGTGTCGTAAATGAAATGTCTTAGGTTTAAAGATATTTTGGACTTAATAATACCGGAGGCGAGCCGATTTTCTAACATGCTTGATATCACTTATTTTTGAATAGCTTTTGATATCAAGTCATTTCCTAGTACTCCAGAAGATTTATTTTTTAAACTGTTAATTTTACTTGGAAAAAATGTTCAACAGGCGGTGGGTTAAACCACTACTGTTAATTAAAAAAAAAACACATTAAATAAGTTAGTTTAAAAATTCTAAACTGATTGAAAAACTTCTCAATAGGTTTGAATATCAACCATAAATAAATGCACTTTGGAGAAAAAAGTGTTTGAACCGCAAAGAAATTCAATGTCTTACCCCCTCCACGAAATAAATTCCTGAAAATATACTTTCATTTAGTGAAAATGTCGGGAAAATCGATTAGTATAAATTCAGATGCCACATAAGCTTACGAACAGAGATGCAGTCTCTTTTTTAACCCATTATTTGCCTATATTTTAAAAACAATCCAGAAAAACACTGATTTGGGGTAGAACTTTTGATCGAAAATAGACTTTTCATGAATAATTTTTTTTCTAAGAATGAATTGAAGATTGTTTGAGCCACCACACAGTTCAGAAAATGGAATTATAGCTTTTTTAACCCTTGAATCCCCTAATTTTTTTTTTAAATAATTAAGGAAAATCACATTTGGACTTGAAAATTTTGAACCAAATGATACTCTACCAAATGATATCTTTTGTGATTTTTTGCGAGAAACAAATGAAAGCTATTCGAACCACCGCACATATTGGAAAATGGAGTCATTGCTGGTTTTACTCTCAATTTCCCTATTTTTTTTTTCAGAAAAACGCATGTTCAGACTTGAAATTTTTGACCAAATAAGACTTATTTTTTCGAGAAATCGGATGAAAGCTTTCGAGCCATCGAACGCTTCGAAAAATAGAGTTATGCCTGCTCCAACTCCATTTTTTTATTTAATTTTTCAGAAAAAGCAAAAAGTTTAATGCAAATAAGACTTACTTTGTGTGGTTTTTGATTCCGAAAAATCGTGTGAAGGCTATTTTAGCCAAGGTTACCAAAATCACAAAAAAATGTGTATTATCTCAGTATTTTGAACAAAACATCGTCACAGATTACAGCATTTTTAAATTTTCATGGAATTAACAGATTTTCTAAATTTTGCACAGATTCCCAAAACTCTAAATTTTTATGTCACTTTCAACTTTTTATTTTTGACTCTTATTCAAGAAAATATGAAAACAAGGTCATGTGTATCGGATTTTTTACTTTTGAATCTGTAGAAAGTTTCCAATTTGCTGATGTTTGTTATGATTTCCAAATGAACTTATAAAAAATAGCGTCACAGAAAACCGCCACAGAATTTCAGTTCAAATCACAAAGTTCGAGAATTTCTTTTGTCAATGACACAGGATTTTTTCGACAACCTCAGTTTGATGGTGCTTTGGAAGATATTGCTGATTTTATCCTTGATTCTCCTTTTTTTTTTTTTTAAATTAATTATGAAAACATTAAGTTCGGACTTAAAATTTTTTAACGAAATTTGAAAAAAAAAAACAAGTAAAAGCTGTTTAGGCCACCACACGCATCGAAGAATTGAGTTATGGATGTTAATCCCTCAATTCCCCAATGGTTTTCAAAAATTTCAGAAAATAGTTCGTAATTTAAAATTTTCAAACAAATGAGATTTCTTTTATGTGATTTTTTCCAAGAAATCAAATGAAAGCTGTTTGATCCTCCACACACTTCAGAAAATGAAGTTGTGGCTTATTTACACTTAATTCCCTGTATTTTTCAATTAACTAAGAAAACAATAAGTTCGGACTTTAAATTTTTGAACCAAAGAGACTTATCTAGAGTGATATTTAACAAGAAATCAAATATAGTCGGTTTGAAACACCTTTCTTATCAAAAATGGAGTTATGGGTATTTTAACCCAAATTCCCCTACATTTCTCAATTAATTTAGAAAACGCATGTTCGGACATGAAAACTTTAGAACAAATGAGATTTATTTTGTGTGATTTTGTCACAGAAATCGCATGAAGGCTGTTAGAGCCACCGCATACATTGGAGTCTGTCTGCATTTAACTTCTAGAAAAATATACCATACAAGATAAGTCCCATTTGGTTGGAAATTTTCAAGTCTAAACATGCTTTTTCCGATTTTTATATGAAAGGTAGGAAAAATACCTATAATTCCATTAAACGATGTGCGGCTTAAATAGCCTTTGTTTGATTTCTGGAAAAAAATTTAGTCAAGATAAGTTTCATTTGGTTCATTTAGTTTTCAATTTTCTAGTCCAAACATGAATATTTCTGAATAATTTGAAAATTGTAGGGGACTTGACGGTAAGGCTCAAATAGCCTTCATTAGATTCCTCAAAAAAAAAATCTATCAAGATAAGTCTCATTTGTCCCAAAATTCTCCCGTGCGAACAAGCTTTTTCCTGAGTTTTTGAAAAAAGTAGGCAAATTTATTTTTAAACCAGATACACATATTTTTATTATCAGTTAAAACTAAAAAATGGTTTTTCATTGCAACAGACATCTGTTAGTATTTTCAGAAAAAAAAGTTTTTAAAATGGCGTGAATTTTGAAACTGGAATTTTTAATTTTTAACCATTGTGCTCTGAATATGAATTCTGGATTCTGAAAATCAGCTTTTATTTATTCAGATTCTGATTGCGATACGATAATGTAACTCAGTTCAATATCGAATCTGAAACTGATCATGACATTTTTATTCTGAAGTCAAGGAAATTAATGTTAAAAAAATTTTTTTTATTGTTCACCTCAATTTGATCTTACCCGAATGTTATCAAAAAGATTTGATTGTTCTTAAGCAGGATTTCAACTGGTGAAGTTGAACGCAGTAAAATGAAAATTGTGGTTAAATTTTTTGTTAAGAGAATTACAGTCTTGAATGAAGTTTTTCCCCTACAAAAGTTTTTTTTATTGAAATGTTGAACGTTGATTCTCTCATTATAATAAACTTTTATTTTTTAATTCGGATTACAAAACTTTATTTTTATTTATCCATCCTTATTTTATTTTTATTTTTAATCACTTTAAGATTACGAATCCCATTTAAAATTTTCTTTGGAAGTCTTCTAATTCAAATGTCAAAAACCGGCCACAAAATGCTTTGCTAACAACCCGGCCCCGTTCATCGTCATTCGTTGCTTCATTCCGTTGTTTGCCATTTCCACTAAGTGAAACAAGTTTCAATGGTGGTCGCCTCAAATTGCTACACAATTTGCCGGCACCACCATCTTCCGCAGCTACAGTTCCCCTTGGAAACGTGGTCAGTGTCCCCATTTGCGATTACTATGGAAAGCTAGAGACAGATGAAAACAGGAGAGGACGCAAAAAAAAACTCCGCTAGATTCCGCAGTACCTTTTATTCGCGTGGTGGACTTCTTCTGCGTTTTATATTTTTTATTTTTTCCTTCTAAATTTTTATATTCCCTGTTTGGGGACTCCCACTTGCTGGCCGGGATCCGGGCAACCGGTCGGGTCGTTTGTTTTCCAGTTACTCATGCTGCTTTCAGGGTTGTGTCACTGGGAGTCTAGAAGAAGCAAACGAGCCCTCGCTTTAGGGACTAAACGTTTTAGAGGCAACCGAGACGGTGGAAGGGGAAAACACTTGGCGGAAAATCATAATAAAGCATAAATTGAAATTTCAATTTTGTTTTTACCAGTACCAACATTCTTTCAGCTTTCTGGACCGGTGACATCCCGATGGCGTGCACAGCTGCACCAACACAGTCACAGCTCAAGGATTCACTTTTCATGGTTACTTCTTTGCGTTACTTTCCCGATTTTGGGATTGAAAATCTACGGGGAAAACTGTTTGATTCCAATCAGCTTTGGTCCCAGTTGAAATCTCTTTTCCGGAGAGGAAGTTGCTTGAGCTTACCAATATTTTCATCCCTCCTTACCCGATGATGTTTTGTTAAAATGTTGGACAAATCTTAGGAATGATGTTTTCCCCAGGATTGCGAATCATAGCTGGGACAATTTTTATGTTCTCATTTAATCGCCAACCCAACCAAGTTTCTTCAATCAGGATAATATCGATTCCCAATGGTTTTCAATTGAGAAATCTGATTATTTAGGATTTAAAAAAAATCAAATTCATCTTAAGCTTAAATTACAGAAAAACTTTCTTCACGACTGATTCGAAATTTTCCGATGTGAGTGTGCGCTTTGTTTAGGTGAATGTTGCTTCATTTTTTTCTACGTTTTCCGCGTTTTGTCAGATGCCGCTAAAAAGAATCAGAACCAAATGGCTCCACTCATACCGATTCCGTTTCCCGTCAGTAAACTTGAAGAAAAAGATCCCTCGACTCAGCATTCGAGTATCGATTTCCACTTGCTCGCACATTTCCTTTTGCTCTGTGTGTAAAAGTTAATATCATCCGAAAAATTGCTGAGCGAACATCATCCCCCCTTTCCCTTTGGACTTCCTGCACCCGAACGAAACAGGACAAGACCGTCGTCTAAGTCGTCGTCGTCGTCGTCGTCGACCGCCAAACAACTGATTCGATGGTCATTACCACAAATCCAGTCCAATTCGTCGTTTTCGTTTAGTGGGAGCAGCAGACGATTTATGTACTCGTCTCCACTTCGCTTCTAGGATTTTGGATTTGGACTTCCATTCAATACACTCGGAAAAATCACAAAGTAAGGAGAGGATGGCACTTCTTCGCCAACAACCAGCAAAAGTGAGGCAGGAGGAAGTGCTGAACTGTTCAGACAAAATGGAATTGCCATTGGTTCGTCGAGTATTTCTGTTTTTACTCTCCAATACGACGGAGATTGTCTCGTTTTGTTTCCATTTCTTCTGCCCATAGTTTAGTTACAGCAATTTCGAGTGGATGACGCCATAGCAGTGCGACACCATTCAAACAACACAAATCCGGGGAAAATGCAGGCAGCAAAGCTGACTTTCGGGTGTGTCCTTCAAGATTGGTTCCCAATGCGAAATGCATCAAGTAATCAATCCTTGTCAAACAATCGATGCTCGATAATGGTGAAAATGGATTTTGGTAACCGTGAATGGAGTCGAAGACGGTGCAGAGTTTGATTTTATGGTTCCAATGATTTCTGTTGTTTTTCGAAGGAATGAAAGAAGGTAATGAACAAACTAAAGACAACCATAAAAATCCACAGCTTGATAAATGGCCAAAACCAATCAATAACGTTGGACGAAAAAGCATTATCAAGAAGCATCTGACTTTTAAATAAATTCTCTATTATGGAGAAAAAAGTTGGGAGATCAAACATTCAAAAACTGCTGTACAAAAGACAATTTTCGATAATCAGATGCTCACTTGTAAGAGAAACGTCAATTTTAAAATTGAACTCTGAATTTTTTTGACGAAAATTTCAAATAATTGAAAAAAAAGATCATCAAATGATTCTTTACTGAGCGAGAAACTTATCAGAAATAATTCTAATACAATTTTGTAAATTTAAAAATGAATAAAAAATCAATGAAAGTTAAAAAAATCAGAATTATTCGAAAATTGATTAAAAAATGATTGAAAAATTTAAAAAAATACAAATAATTCATTGAAATGGTTTGAGGAGATTGAATTTTATTTTAAATATTGTTCATAAGATTTCAAAAATGATGTAAATATACCCTTAGAATTCTTGACAAAAAATTTCAAATAATTGAAAAAGATCATGAAATGCATAACTGAGCGAGAAACTTGTCAGAAATATTTTGAAAACAATCCAGTCAATTTGAAAATGACTTAAAAGTCAATCAAAAATGAAGGAAAAAATCAAAAAAAAAAAATCTTTACAAACAATTTTAAATGGATTGCAAAATGATTAAAAAATATTTCAAACAGTTATTAATCAATTCCAAAAAGGTTGGAAAAATATCATACGATGATAAAGAAATCTAAATCATTTCAAAATTATTAAAACATAGTTTAAAGTTTATATGAAATTATTTATTATTCGAAAATGATAAAAAATATCTCAAAATTATTCACAACTGAATGAAAATTAAAATAAAATGAAACATATTTGACTACATATTAATTAAAAACTGATTCCAAAGCTCTGGAAAAATTATTCAAAAATGATACAAAAATAATTGAAAATTGATTCATGAATGATAAAAACAATTAAAATTAATCCAACGATAGTTTGAATTTGTATTAAAATTTTTCAAAAAATCGAAAATCGATTAAAAGATGAATCCAAAATAAAAAATAAAAAAAAATTAAAAATAAATAATTAAAATGGTTGATTGGTAAAATTATTGAAATTTAATCCAAAAGCTTTTAAAAGTTATGATGAAGTTATCAAAAATGATTCAAACATGATTTCTTGAAAAGAAAAATTTCAAACAATTGAAAAACATCATTGAATGCTTTTGAACTGAGCGAGAAATTTAACAGAAATAAATCTAAAATAATACAAAGAATTTGAAAATAATTAAAAAATAAATCTAAGATAATGGTTAAAAAAATGAAAAACTTCTTCACAAACAATGAAAAAAGGATTGCAAACTGAAATAATTCAGATAATTATAAAAAGATTCCAAAATTGTTGGGAAAAAAATTATACAATGATTAAAAAAAAAAGTAAGAATATAATAAAAAAAAATTTAAAACCTATTTAAGAATGACACCAAAATTATTAGAAAAAGATTCAAAGATGATTCAAAACTTGTTCAAAACTAAATGAAGAATAATTAATAAATAATTCAGATTGGAAAGCAAAATTATTCAAAACTGATTCCACAATACTGCAAAATTCATTCAAAAATTATACAAAAACAATAAAAAATAATTCAAAAATGATAAAACGATAAAAAATATTCTAAAGATGGATTGAAAATTATAAAAATAATTTGAAAAAAAAATTGGAAATCGATTAAAAGATGATTCAAAAACATTTAAAAAAATTATTGAAAAAATATTCAAATGGTTTGACGAAATTGAAAATTATATTGAACTTTAATTCAAAAGTTTTTCAATATGTTGCAAATTCATAGAAAGAATGATTCAAAAATAAGTTTAAATTTAACCTATAAATTTCTTGACAAATTTTTCAAACAATTTTAAAAGATCATTTGATGATTCTTACTGAACAAAAAAACAAATCAGGAATAATTCTAAAATTAAAATGTAAATGATTCGAAAATCAATCAAAATTATAGAAAAAATTAAAAAACTACATCACAATCGATTGAAAATAAAATTGAAACTGATTTTAAAAAATATCAAAAAATTACTGAGCGTTTTCAAAATAATAAAAAAATAATTCAAAAATTAAAACTGATAAAAAAAAATTAAACATGATTCAAAATGATTCAAAATTATTTGAGAATGGTTCAAAAATTGATCGAAAATGATTCAAAAATTATTTGAAACTTATTCACAACTGAGTGAATAATTATAAAATGATTCAAATCTGTCTTCAAAATTATTCAAAACAGACTTAAAAATGCTCCAAAAATCATTAAAAAATGTTACAAATAAAAAAAAACAAAGGTTAAATAATGATCAAAACAACTTAAAAATAATCCAAAGATGGATTCAAAATTATTAAAAAATGATGCGAAAATAATCGAAGATTAATTGAAAGATATAAACAAAATGATGAAAAAAATATATGAATCATTAAAATGGTTCGAAGAGATGGGGTTTTTCTTTTAAATAAATAATTCAAAAGTTTTTGAAAACGATGCAAATATTAAATGCAAATAAATCATTAAAATTATTTGAAGCTATTGAAAATTTTTTTGAAATATATTTTATAAGGTTTTGAAAACTATGCGAAAATAAATGAAGAATGATTCAAAACTGATTTTTAAATCGAACCTCTAGCTTTCTTGACGAAAAGTTTCAATAATAACAAAGATTATAAAATGATTCTTTAATGAGTGAAGAATTTATCAGAAAAAAATCCAATCCTATCCAATCAATTTGAAAATGATTCAAAATTCCATAAAAAAAATTTGAAAACTTCTGCACAAACAATTAAAAAATAATTGCGAAATGATATAAAAAATTCAAATAATTATAATTTGATTTCAAAATCGTTTGGAAAAAATTAGCAATTATTAAAAAATCAAAATTGATTCAAAAATAATTAAAACATGATTCAAAATTGATTTATGATTGATTCTAAAATTAATCTTAAATTTTTTCAACTATAACCGAAACTTATTCAAAACTCAATGGATTTTTTTTAAATAATTCAAATTTGACTACATAGTTATTCATTATTTTATATTAATTATTTTGATTTAAAAAGCCTGCAAAAATCATTCACTAATGATACAAAAATCTTTGAAAAATCGTTCAATGATGATCAAAGAGATTAAAAAAAATTCCAAAAGTGGATTCAACATAATATCAAAATGATTGGAAAATAATCGAAGATTGATTAAAAAACTATTTAAAAATGATTAAAAAAACAAATCCTGGTTTAAAGAGATTGAAAATATTGTTAAAATTCAATTTAATAGTTATCTTAAAAAGATGCGAGTAGAAGAATGATTCAAACATGATTTCAAATTTGGAGCCTTAGATTTCTGAACAAAAAAATTAAAAAATTAGGAAGATGATTAAATGATACTAAATTGAGCGAGAAACTTATTAAGAATAATTCTTAAACAACCAAATAATTTGAAAATGATTCAAAAATTAATGAAAAATGATGAACGAAATCGAAAAACATCTTTTGAAATGATTTTAAATAGATTGAAAAGTAATTCAAAAATATTTCAAGAAATTATTATCCGATAAAAAAATTGTTGAAATAAAAAATCAAACAATGATAAAAAAAATCAAAATTGATTGAAAAATAATTAATAATTAAATAATGATTCAAAATTGATTTGAAAATAATTCAAACAAATTTCGAAAATGATTTAACAATGATTTAAAACTTATTTTAAACTTGATGAAATAATTATAAAATGATTATAAATTAATTAAAAAAAAAATTAAAACGAAAACTGATTATAAAATGATTCAAATTTGGCTATTAAATCAAATCAAAACTCATTTCAAAATGTTGCAAAAATCAATAAAAAATGATCAAAACGATTAAAACATAATCCAAAAATGGATTGATAATAAATAAAAACTCAATCGAAAACAATCGAAAATTTATTGAAAGATGATTTATAAATGTAAGAAAAAAATCATTAAAATTGTTTAAAGATATTGAAAAAAAATCTAAATTAAATTAAAAAATGTTAAAAAAATTATTTCAAAACTGAACCCTGAGAATTTTTGACAAAACTTTTAATCAATTGAAAAAAAAATCATAAAATGATTCTAACTGAGCGTGAAACTGATAAGAAATAATTTTTATACTATTCAGTCAATTCGAAAATGGTTCAAAAATTCAATCAAAGGCTATGAGAAAAAAAACTTCTTCAGAAACGATTAATAAAGGATTGAAAACTGATTTCAAAATAATTCAAATAATTATAAATAAATTTCAAAACTGTATGAAAAGAAAATTAAACATTGATTCAAAAATATTTTAAATTGATTCGAAAATAATCAAAATTGATTCGAGGATGAATCAAAAATTATTTGAAATGGATTCAAAAGTAATAAAAAAATTATTCAAATTAAATAAAAGTCAATTTTAAAATGATTCGGAACTGACTACAAAATGATTTAAAACTGATTTCAAAATGCTGCAAAAACGATTCAGAAATGGTTCAAAAATAATTCAAAACAAATCAGAAATAATCCGAATATGGTTAAACAATTTTTTAATGCTTCTTAATTAATCCATCATTGAATGAAAGATGATTTAAAAATGATTTTAAAATGATTGAAAAATTATTCAAAAATGATCTATAAATCATTCACAAGTGTTTTAAAAAGATTCAAAAAATTATTATTGAGAAGTTTTTAAAAATGAATTAAAATTTAAAAAAATATTCAAAAGTTAATCTGAAGTGATAAGAAATCGTAAAAATGTTAAATGAAAATTATATGCTCAATCCTCATAATGATTTTTCATCGAAAAGTTGAAGCTTACTTTATAAAAAGCAGTTAAATAAATAATTTTTAAATTATTCAAATTTGAAATAAAGATTATATAATTATTCAAATTGAAATTAAGTTTGATTAAAAAATTATTAAAACATTTAGAAAATACATCTCAAATTATTTAACAAAGATGCAAAATTGTATTTAAAATCGATTCAAAATGGATTTAATTTCAATTCAATTCTAATTTTTAAATTACTTAAATTTAAATTAAAAATGACGCAGGAAGGGGTTTTTTATATTAGCTTAGGCCTCACCCATAAATCACTCAACTAAGGTAGCTGATTGTTGTTGACTTCTCATTTTAAAATTTTATTTTTTCCCTCTTTTTAAATTTACGAAATTAAAACCAACAACCACAATGATTCACTACTATTTTCATTCTTCTTTTTGAGTGTTTTTGATTCTTGTGAAAAAAATCATTTGTAAAAAAAAACAACAACAACGATCACCATAATCTGATTTCGAGAAACAAAAGCTTCGGGGAGAAAAAATCTTTTCCCTTGTCGCTGTCGATGTTTAGCATTTAGAGTGCCAAAAAATCAAAAAGGTTCTCAGAAATTTCCATTTGCCAATTACCACCACACCGTTTCGTCTCCTGAGACGACGAGACGATAATGATTTTAAATGGAATGAAAAATCCAACTGCCCGGATTATTTCGGAATTTGAGTACCGCGGGTTTCTGGCAGTTGGAGTTTTTTTTCTAGCTTTCGTTATTCGGAATTATTTGGAAACATAAACCGCTGCCAGGTCAAACTGCGGATTGTGAAAATTCGCTTGAGAAAAAAAAAATCTTGTCCCAACCCTCCTCAATGTCGTCATTTTCGTGGATGAGTTTTGAAAGCAGCATTTGACTGGACAGCGTAAGTAATTCAAGCTTTGTAGGAGGAAGGTGGGAGGACAAATTCTACAGCTTCAGAAGTGCTTCCAGCGTCCGAAAATTGACTGCAAGTGAAGTGATAATGATGATGATGGCGCAGCGATGATGTGATTTTGGCGCGTGGGTGGTGGACAAATTTTGACGCTCCAGGATTTTCGTTTTCACGAAGGAATGAGATTGCTTTTTTTTTTGTTCATTTTATGAGAGGTTGGTCGAATGAAAAGTCTTCGAAAGAATTTGGGGGAAAATTTTGAACTTACTTCAACAAGCTCCCCACTTAATGTTAAAGGTTTCTTCCATCTGTAATCAAAGAATCAAGGTCGGCTTAAGAAAAGTCGTAAAAAAATCTCTTAATGTGGTCATTTTTAATGATTGGGATCACCCGAAAAGCCACGCGTTTGGCTTCCGAGAAGAGAAACACCGAATATCTTTTACAGCGGAGAAGTTTTTCGTGCGTCGGCGAGGGCTTCGATAAAATGCATTATGATAATTAAAACACTTACCGCACATCGTCGAGCTCTAGAAAGAAAAACCGTCCCGACTTTTTCCAAATCCATTCCGAGAAGGGCAAAGTCGTAAAATTCGGCTACCAGTTGAGAAATTAAGCACTTTCACTTTCCACTCGAATCCTCCCTTCTTCGGCTTGACTCATCAGCTGAACTGGCTAGAAGCAAAGATATCGTGCTGGGGCTGATATGTACCCATTTTCGATTCTGTTTTCGTTGGTTCGTTCAAAAGGCCATAAATGAATTACGACTTTTTCAGCACCCCCAGAAAATCATCCCCCCCCCTACTCGGAAGCCTTGGTTGGAAAAGCCACAGCCACAGCACTTCAATGTTCGTTCATTTTGACGATATTACCAGTAAGGTGGAAAGGGGGGATGAAAGAAAATCATTTTTATTGCCGCCGTGTATTTCCGTTGATCCGAACAACAACTGGCTGCAACTTTTTTGGGCCCAAGAATTTTTCCCTGCTTCCGGATGGGCCCAAGCTGTTTTGTTCAAGTTTCTTCAAACGAGAAAGACCCAAAAAGATTCTCCACCCGCAACGACAAAGAACACACATTCAAAATCGATCCTCGTCGTTCCTTGAAACCAAAAAATTTTGGCACCCAGAAGCAGAGTGCGTGTTTTATTCATTTGGTTCTTAGCGTTTTCTTTTCCTTTTCTTACTCTCCTTCCAGCTTTCCTTTTTATTTATTCGGTTGGGTGACATGTTTCATAAAATCATCATCACCATCACCTTCTTCCTCCCACCTTCAAAACCACCTTAAAACGTTAGCCAGGAAAGGAAAGCCAACGCCTCCACCTTCCAACCTGGTTCGTCTCCCATGTGTTGTTGTAAGTCATTAATTTACCGTTCGCTTTCAATTAAAAGTGAACACCAGCACAAGAAAATTAGAAGAAGAGGGATGGGAGCAGCAGCATGGCTTTTCTTTTCATTCCTTTGATGCGACTTTTACTTTGATATGGGAGAAAGCTTTGGTATTATTTTTTAACTTCTTTTTTTATGCTGGTTTGATTCTGAGAAAAAAAATTTCTTTTCCTCCTTGAAACGACAATGACTTGAAAAATTAAATTGAGTGCTTTTGATCCAGTGAAAAGATGATGGAAAAAAGTGAAAACGATACAAACTATTGCTTTAATGATCGGTTCGATTTTTTCAATCAACTTTAAATTGATGACGTCAACATGAATTTCGTTCGTTTAAAATCAATTTTTTACCCATTATTCTATATTTAAATCAAATTTGAGATAAATGTTTTTTTGTGATTTTTGTCATTTTTGTCATTTTTGTCATTTTTGTCATTTTTGTCATTTTTGTCATTTTTGTCATTTTTGTCATTTTTGGCAATTTTGTCATTTTTGTCATTTTTGTCATTTTTGTCATTTTTGTCATTTTTGTCATTTTTGTCATTTTTGTCATTTTTGTCATTTTTGTCATTTTTGTCATTTTTGTCATTTTTGTCATTTTTGTCATTTTTGTCATTTTTGTCATTTTTGTCATTTTTGTTATTTTTGTCATTTTTGTCATTTTTGTCATTTTTGTCATTTTTGTCATTTTTGTCATTTTTGTCATTTTTGTCATTTTTGTCATTTTTGTCATTTTTTTCATTTTTGTCATTTTTGTCATTTTTGTCATTTTTGTCATTTTTGTCATTTTTGTCATTTTTGTCATTTTTGTCATTTTTGTCATTTTTGTCATTTTTGTCATTTTTGTCATTTTTGTCATTTTTGTCATTTTTGTCATTTTTGTCATTTTTGTCATTTTTGTCATTTTTGTCATTTTTGTTATTTTTGTCATTTTTGTCATTTTTGTCATTTTTGTCATTTTTGTCATTTTTGTCATTTTTGTCATTTTTGTCATTTTTGTCATTTTTGTCATTTTTGTCATTTTTGTCATTTTTGTCATTTTTGTCATTTTTGCCGCTTTATAATATTTGTTTTGATTCTCAATTGAATATCAAGGTTTTTGAGATTTGAAAAATACTTTCGAAACTTTTTGAAATTTTTTTGAAATTTTGCTTTAAATTTTTTGAAAATTAACAAATATTAGTTTTGTGTTATCATCAAAATGTTTTTCTCAATTTTCAAAATTTTGTAAACTTCAAATGTCTTGAAATTTTAAAGCTTGTTTATATTCACCTGATAAAATTTCAATAATGTGTTTATATATTTACTGAATGTACCTTTCAGAGTATCGTCTTAAGTTTTTGCGTCTGAATGGGAAACTTACCTGAAATGAAAGAAAAAGAAAATAAACAATAGAACACATTAGTATGATTCATGAATGTATTATTTCCCTTGTTCCCACAACCCAAAAACCAAAGTTAAATCAAAGGAATTCAAATGTTACCTCATTCATTTCTTCAATTGGTCTTAGCTCAATAAAATTAAAGGAAACGTAACGCATTCCAGCTTGATTTTTTGTTCAAGTAAAAGCAAAGAAAGCATTTCTTAACGAATCAGAAATATTCTAGTTCGGTACAAATGTGATGAAATTCACGTTCCCCACCCAAAGCTTTTTTTCCTTCTGGAAAAGAGTGGGAAGTGGGAAAAATATTGGGAACGATGATGAAGTGAATTCGCTTTGCTTCATCTTTCTCGCTTGAAGTTTGACCACTGCCGAGAGAAAAAAAATGTACTTTTAGCCTTTCAAAAGACGGGAAACGTTGTGCTTTTGAGAAATCCAGTAAGTAGTAAGTAAGTGGCAGTAAGGGGGGATGTATTTATATGAGAAATGCGCATTGTTGTCCATTTGCATAACTCCCTTAGTTTGGTTTCTGGTCGGAAGTGGAAAGGGCCTTCGAAAGACGTGAATAAGCAACTTTTTTTCCCCCGGAACCCATCGCCAACAGTTGCTTGCTGCTGCAAGGAATTGGCCTGTATTAGCATGGAAATTCACTCCAATCGCACATTCTAACGATCCGAAAGTGTGAGAAGTGGCACAATTTGTCAGTTGAATTACTCACTATAGCTGAATGTAAATGGTGCTCCTACTTGCGAATGTAAATGGGAAATTTATTGAGGGGGAATTTGTCAGCGGAATCCAAATATTCTCTCTTTCAGTGGAGCAGCAAGAGGAATCAGATAAAGGTTTGTTTGTACAGTCGCGCACCCATATTTTCAAATCATCCGGAAACGTGACACTGAATATCACTTTCTGTGGAGCCCCAGAGTAGCAATTTCCAACTAATTTAATCGATCCCTTTTGATTCAAGTAGCGAGCACAGTGATTCTCACAGACGGAATCGCACTGAATGGTGGCAGTAAACACCCGCTGCCGCCAATATAAGTGCTAATAAAACCATTCATTTAACCTTTGGATCAATTTCCCCGAAGAGTGAATTAAGACTGCTCCCATTCAATGGACTGGAGACGAAAGGGTGAATGGGTTCAGTATAAAATGGTAAACAGTTACACCCTCGAAGGTAAAACCCTATGATGGAAAGGGGGGATGAATGGTGTTCTAATGTAATGCCACACAAATCACTCCAACGAGCGGACTGAATTGACGGTGTCCCGACTCAGAGAGAGAGTCCACGTTCCACGCGGATCTTGTTGCTGGAATAATGGCACTCGCTGGAAAGTGACACATTTGCTCATCCATCACCGGGAGGAAGAACCTGGAGCTCTGAAGCAAAAGCCTGGCAGCCAGGTGAGCATTCCGATGGCCCACCAACAACTCGAATGGACCGATACCAATGGATGGATGGATGCCTCGGGATGTTCAAGAGATAGGCAAATATCAATTAAATTGTAGCAAAGCGTTTCGGAAAACGGAGGAAACCCGTTCCGTTCCAAGTTTTCCCTTTTCCCATCAATGAATGGCTCTCGCTCGATTGTGAAACCTGGTTCAGCACACAATTCAAACTGAGAAGGGAGCGCATTCCAAATGGAATAACTTAAGCTTCAGGAAAACCGTCAACGGTTTGCGTCGTTCAACAAATGGAGTAATCGGTCGCCGTCGATCGCGGAAAATTGCCGAGAATGGAACTTCATTAATGGATGGTTGAACAGTGGACAAACGAATCCAGTTCCTCAAGGGAGGATGCACACACAAAGACCAGTAGCCGTGTGGCAATGATTTAATTGCACTTTTAATTGAAATGAGAAAATGCAGGATAAAACTTTATTGACTTGAGAAAAAAATTGTTATAAAAAACAAATGAAATTTAAATTTAAAGTCTTCCGATGATTCAAGTGAAGCAAAATTTAAGCTGCTGATGATCTTTCGGATCAAAATCAAAACACCCGGTGTATCAAACAACATCCGGGGCAAAACCGTTTGTTATCGTTGTATTGTTATTTTCCCTGGCAAAGCAAACACTCACGTCGGAAACCCCAAATCCTGCTGACCATATCGGTTCAACTTTAAACAAACGACTTGAGGCCACCATCAAAAAAGTTGCCGGGAAACCAACCGATGCGATGGGGCAGCAGTTGTTTCCTTCAGTTTTTCCTTCTTGTATTTACCCTTAGATTTGCTTGGCTCGGACCGAAAACTGACCGACCGACCGACCGACGGTCAGACACGAGAAAAACAAATCGAGCAAAAATAAATATCCTCTGATACCGCCACGGTTACTCTTTCCTTAAACCAGAGGAAAAAAAAATCAACAACAACAACTGGAACAACGCAGACTAAAGTCATGAGAAAGCCAAATGCAAAGAAAAATTTAACGGAAAACCAAGCGACGTCGCCGTAGTCGTGAGTTTTTTTTTCGGGTTCCTGTTTTTGTTCGACAAATAAAAATGGAAAAGTAAAGTGCAACCTTCACAGTCGACCAGAAAACAGGGAGGGGAAAGGGGGGATGATGAGAAAGTGAAGTACGGTTAGAAAAACACAAAGCCAATGCAGACAGCTGTGTCCGTTTTGAGTTAAATTCGGGAGGACCGGACGACGAAAGGAACAAAACAACGAAATCCACGTAGATATTTAAAAGCTGATAAATGACTTCTTTTTTTTCTGGTGTGAGAAAGGAAGAAAAACCAACATAGAGCTGCCACAACACCGATGCAAGGTTTGAGGGAAAATTAATGCGGGTTGGTCTAATGAAAAGCGTTTTTAATCGTTGAAGAGTTGAATTAAAAGTTGAATTTAGCTTTGAGAAGTTTTAAATGTTGATTGTGTTTATTTATGTCGATCAAAGTAGTGTACTTCGAACCAAAATATGATTTAGCAAAAAACTTGACTTAAAAATTCCTTCCCATTCTACCCCCAGATTTTTCTTAAGTTGGAGACTTGATTGCTACTGGTTTGATTTGCAACTGTTCAAGTGTTCCACGTCAAGTCAAAATATGTTATCTTCGCTTCAACTTATAAATTTGATAATTTACCAGAAAAATTGTATAGTAATTTTGGCTATTTTTCGATCTAGGGATTCAATCAACCAACTTAGCTTTTGAAATGCCCGATACTTTGGCCATTTTTGGTGGTCTTTCTAAAGGGAATTTTTTATCCGTTGTTATTGTCAATTTCGTTTTTGTCAAACGTTTGGGAGTCCAAAAACAACAATAACAACGGATAGATGATTCCCTTTAGAAAGACCACCAAAATTTTTCGAAACGTCGGACATTTCAAAAGTCATGTCTTGATTTGCCACATATCAGATTAGATTCAGTTAAGTCTCTATGAACTCTATAAAGCTCATTTTTGTGTAGTCAATAAAAGTGCAATAATGCATCAAAATAAGGCCAAAGGCACTAAATTCTTCACTCGTATAAAATTCCATTTCTCACATTTAATCAGTGAACTTGAAAGATTTTCGTTTGAAATTTAGTAAAAAAAATTGCTGCAGAAATTAGAGCCTAACGCCTTCTCTTTAAAGCATTGGTGAATATTTTTTTAAAGTGGATTTTGTAAAATTTTGCACAACTTTTATTGTGACCTAAGGGGCCATTTTCGACTAAGTTTTCTCAAGTTTTCCATGGCGTTGGCTTTTGTTTTATGTCTCTCAAGGCATATATAGATTACCGGCCAATGCCTTTCAATATGTCGCAGTTTGAAATATTTTGGAAAATTTTTGATATTTCTCGATCAAATTTTCCTAATATTTCTTGGTTCAGATGATAAACGATATCGGTAGTTAAGTGGCTCGACCACAAATTAGGCAAAAGCAATAAGAAATTCTTTTTTTTTTCAAAAAATGAGCCAGAAATATGTAATTTTTACTTTTCCAGTAAGTCTCTTTTTTACAGTGACCAAAGAAATAAATGCAGAACGCATAAAGCCGAAAATACAGTTTTCGTATCCCACTCAAATTTATGATTACATTTTTTTCTATTAAATTTACCCACATTTTTTAAATTCCTAAAACTTTGCAACCTTTGAAATTTAAAAATTTTTATGGGAAAATAACTTTTTGGCACATCATTTGTATTCGTACATTGTTGGGTTAACTTCACTTTTGCCAGCTTCAATCCAATTTATTCAACCTTTTTTTGGCATCTATTTCTTAAAGCAGAGTTAAACAAACAAGTCAACATAATTTTCGAAATTTAAGCTAAGTAAGTATTAAAAACATTAAATAACCCATGTTCACCTTCATTCGTGATCAGTCCTTAAGTGAAACAATTAGTCGAAAAATGTCCCAAAGCGCTAAATTCTTCACTTAGATGAAATTAAAATTCCTTATTTTATCATTGATTACATTTTATCATTGAACACGGCACTAGAAATATTGTGTCTTCACATTTCATTCTTTATCTTTTTTTTTATCTTAGAACAGTGAAAGTTTGAAGAAGTCTCAACAGATCCACAAAAGATTGATAAAAATTAGATTAGAGTTAGCTTGCAAAATTGCTCGGTTTTACCAGGACTTGCTCGGATATTTGACTCGAAGTTTAGAAAAAGTTGCTTGGATTTTGTTGAAAAATGTCTAAGTTTTTCCCCGAATTTATCCCTTTTATTCGCAAAATTGAACATAAAACTGGAGTGAAGTGATTAGGATTATCTATTTTCTTGTTCGAAAACAATTTTTCGAGCAAGTTTTTCTTATGAAGAATCATGTACGGTTTCAAAGAATGCCTAAAATGTAATTTAGTATCTGCTGATGTGTTTTTTTAGTGTTTTCTTCATGATTTCTATCCAACCATTCCGTGGTTTTGTCTAAATTTGCCCAGATTATGAGTTGAATATTTAAAAATCATTGCCTGGATTTTGTCAGGTTTTTATATAAAATTGCCAGAATTCGCCAGGTCCGGATACGACCTGAAATTCTGATAACCTTAGTTTAGTGTAAAGTTGCCAGATTTTTTTCAGCACTTATCCGGGCTGGACAAATTAAGGCTATTTAATCTGAACACATGGCGAAATCCATGCATTTAATTTCAAAATTGTCGACTTAAAATCCAGGTGATATCCGGGCAAATTTGATCAAAACATAAAAACAAAACTTTTATTAAAAATCCTCAGCATATTTCAAAGCATATGTTGGGGTTCCCGAAATCCTTTCATATATATTTTTTATAATACTTGCTTAAAAATTTCGTTTTGGACGCATGAATAAGACAAATTTGCAATACAATTTATTTTGTTGTTGTTTTATTTGCCTGGCTTGCCTAGAATTTTCATAGCTTGTTTTTTGATTTTGAAGAGAGTGAAAGTATGAAAAAATATTAACAAACTCACTTGGTTTGACTTGACCAAAATTTAGGAAAAGTTCAGTTCGGTAGCCCGGATATTGTTGAAATGTCCGGGTGTTTTCCCGGATTTATCCACTTTATTTGTAAAATCTAACATTTAACTCAAGTGGAGTTATAATAAGCCTGAAATGTAATTTCGAATCTAATAGTTTTTTCTAGTGTTGACTTCCTGATTTTTATTAATCAATTCCGTGATTTTGATCAAATTTACTTGTATATTGCCCAGATTTTGGGTTGAATATTTTGGAATCAATGTCTGGATTTGACAACGTTTTTAGTAAAATTGCTAAAATTTGTCAGGTTTGGATGCGTCCGAAAATATAGGAAACTTTAGTTTTGAATAAGGTTGCTAAATTTTTATCTGCATTTATCCGATCTGAACAAAACCAGGCTATTTTATCTTGAAATCTGGCAAAATTCGGGAATTTGATTTAAGAATTGACGTCTAAAAATTCAGGCAGTATCCGGAAAAATTAGATTTAAATTAAGTAATAACTCAAAAACATAAAGAGAATTTTTTTTTCAAAAAATCTTATCAACATATTTTAAATTGTATTCAAGTCTTCCAATAAACTTTTTACGATTATTTTTATAAACTTGTTCAAAAAATTTCATCTTGGACGCATAAATTAAAATAAATTCACAACACAACTTGTTATTTGTTCGATTTTGAGAATACACCCGGACAAAATCCGTTTTTTTTTTAAGAAAACCGGGCAACCAGGCTGGACTGAACTTTACCAAAATTTATTTTATAAATATCCGGGTAAATCCGGGATAAAACTTGGCAACCGTAGCTGGTGACTTACGAGCTTCTGAAATATTGGTTGAAAAATAATGATTTTATTTTATAAGAGAAAAAAATTGCGCATTTTAATATTTTTTTAATTTTCATATAATTAGCGCCTTTTAAAAGATATCTAGCTTAAATTGAGTGAAGGATTCGCACTATTTCATAGTGTAATAATTAAAGTTAAACTAGGCTTGCCATATTTCCCAGTTTTATCCGAGTTTTTCCGAAAATTTAAGAAAAAATTTGATAAAATTCCAGTCCGGCTGAATTGCCATGATTTCATTGAATAATACCGAATTTTAACCTTAATTTAATCACTGTGCCAGAACAAACAAAATAAAAACAATTTGTGCTGTAAAAATTTTTATTAATGAACCCAAAGAGAAACTTTTTGAGCAAGTTTTATAAAAATCATTTTGAAGGGTTTTTTGAAAGCCTGATGATGAGTCATGGTGAGAAAAAAAAATCAGGATTTTTTCACAAAATTTTCTCTGAGTAACTTCTGGGTTTTGACAAAATTGGCCCGCATATTGTTTAGAATTCTTCATCGACAATTTTTAAAAAATTCCCAGATTTGGTAAGGTTTAAAGATTTTATAGCTTGAATTTTTCTGGCCTAGGAACTTGCTTATAACATTCTGGCAATCTTTGCTTATACCCTATTTATTCAATTAAAATCGATAAAATAAAAAAAAATAACACCAATGCTTCAATAATGAAAATGAAAAGCAGTATGTTTGACATCATTGGTTTTTTTCTAGAAGCTCTAAAGTTGGTTACTTTCTCTTAAAATAGCAAAATAGCCTCAAAAAGTTAGCATACTTTATGGGCCACTAAAAAGAAGAAATATATGCGGCTGAAGAAGTATACACTTTTTATAAGGAAATAAAAAAAATTTCATAAGATAATAAGAGATATTTTTCAGAGCCCATTGATCTGGGAAGAAATTAATTCCGAGAAAACATATTCAAGTTCCAGAAATTTCATGCTAATAAATTTTACTTGAATGAGGTTTTTTTAATGCAATTTCTTTTTAATCTGCAAATTTTATATAAAACTTTTGTTGACTTGATCTTGAAAGAAGAAAATCTGAAAAAAAGAATAAGATAACAATAAATTTTCATATGCCACAAAAAAATCACGCAAATACAAAAATTTTGTCGTTCATTGATCTTAGCATAATTTTTACAGACAAGTAGTTTTGGCTATTAGAAACATTTTTATATTTTTGCAATAAATATTTTGATCTCGCGCCAGTACTCGCAGTGATCTCCTCGAATAAGATTTGTTCCATATTTTTAACTTAGTGTGTTACCAAAACATTTGCCGGATAAAGTTTTATATTCAATTTACTCAGAAATTTATTTGAAGTAACTTTTTATTTAGATTTAGAAAAAACAGTTTGTGGTCAAGGAATATGAATCAACTGGAAAACTTTTTTCATCAGTTTTTGAATTGTTATGATTGTTTTAAAATGAGTTCTTTCAAAGAAGTTCAGGATAAATGGTTTTTATTTCAGATTTCAGATTTCAGGTTTTGGAAAAAAAAATAAAAAAAATTTTTTTTTCCTTATTGAGGAAGTAGTTTTGTCTCAATTTTAATTTTAATGACTGTCCTAATTTTTTCTCGAATGATTTTTTTTTCAAGTGAAATTGTAGTTTTATCATACAACTACGAACATACAGGAGAAAAAAAAGTCTTTATATTGCAACATTCGCTAAGAGAAACGTTTAGCTTAGCAAAATGAGGAAGTCCTTTTTTTCAATTACTTCAATCTTTCATAAGATTAAAATATTTTATTTTTGATTTAAATAAGCTATGAAAACTTTGTAAATGAAAAAAAAAACTAAATTATGCTTTCAACGTTGCTTAATAAAAAAAACAGGTTTTTTATTTTTTTCTTACACTTTAATTTGCACGAAATGCTGAACTTTTTGGAGGACAGAAAATTTGAGGAATTCGTTTTTACAATTAAAGTGGTCCAACTGATTTGATGATGCTAAGTGTTGTAGGAATTGTAATCTGACAAGTAAATAAGTTCACTTCCGATAAGTATGATCAATGGAATTGGTTGATTTAAGATCTTATTTGGGAGATGATCTTTGGAATTCAAATTTTCGAATTTTTGGATTGATTCTTTAACCTTGGAAAAGTGATTTTTATTTTTATTTAATCCGAAGATTTTGAGATTCAGTTTCGTTCCAAATTTTGATCTCTGCACCATCTGAATGATTGCTTAATTTTAACAATTATTGGCTGAAAACAAGGTTATATCAAGGCAAATCCTGCTGAAATTCAGGTATTTCTCATTATAAATTGAGACATAAAAACACTTGAAAATAATTATTTTTCCGAAGCACATCAGCAAGATTCTAATAATTTTTAAAAGGTCTAAAATATGCTAAAATAATATTATTATTGGAAGCAAAAATTATGAACTACTCAGCAAAATTTTAGTTTTTGGTATGGATTTCTCCAAAAATTCAGGCTTACTTGCTCAATTTTCGAGCAACAGGGCTTTTCTCATTTTTGAATTGAAAATCCGGACAAGCCCGGATAAAATTAAGCCTTTGAAGCCTTTAAAAAAAACATATTTCACCAAATGAAAAAACTTAAAATTTGAATTGATTTTATCAGTCAAGTTACAACATTAAGATTAATTCCACATTAAAGTGCTTATAATTTGAACTTTAAAGCATTTTTTATTTTTGCTCATACATTTGTTATTCAAATGTATGAGCTTTCCTGGCATTTTCACTATTTACTTTAGCATAAAGCAGCCCTCAGGCAGCACCTCGTCACATAATATTAGTAGATCGATCTTACAGCGATTGATCCTTTTGCTTCGATTTTAAAGCCGATCGATTCTGGAACCATTAGCTGAACCGGTTTTGGAAATAGATCTTTTCCAGAAGATCGAACAGTCCAATATGCATAATTACTAAATATTTCTGTTAAAACTAAAAATTTTTTTTTAGAAATTTTTCCTCATTTCTAGTTTAGTTACATTTTCACTGACATCTTCAACGTCCAAATAAACTTTTCAGTGGAATTTCGAATGTACATCATATGAATAATTATAACAATCATATTATTCACAGGATTGTCGCAATTTTGAAATTATCGAGTTAACTCTCCTTTATCATCAAACCAACATACTGAAGAACTGGGAGTTTTGACAGACCAAGTATGTTCTTTGAAAATAATGATTAAATTAACGAAAAAAAAAATTAAATTTGAGTTTTGAAAATCGGTTTATTGGGAAATGAAATATAGCTAAGCAAAAAACTTCCGATGTCGTTTTTTTCAAAGTAAAATTTTTTCTACCAGAGGATCTGAGATAGCGGTCAAAATTTTCACTGAACCTCAACATATCTATACATTTTCGAATAGATGGGTTCTTGACGATTTCAAACATCAATGATACACTTGAATACAGAAAAGCTGTCAAAAGTTATGAGTATTTTAAAAACAAATTTGATTTTTCGGACTTTTTATATTCTGAACCAGGTTTAGATAACCTGGAAATAAATGTTGACTTAATTTTGAAATGTTGAGTAATTAGAATAAATTTCCTACACGATGAATATAATATCATCAAAATCGGTTAACATCTACTGCCAAGAGAACGAAATCAAACTTTAACTTAAATTGCCCCGAAACGGCTATTTAGCGAACGTCTTTGGAAGGTTAAAACATAAAAATGTAATATTTATTCATTTCAGCTTTATAGCCTAAATCGGCTATAATGGTGTACGTTTAAAAAAAAACATTCATCAGAAATGGCCATTTCTTCTTATAAGAATATTAAGATATTAGCTTGATTCACCTAGTTTCAATAATTCCTCTTCAACATCTTGAAACCGATTTAACCTTTAACCTGATTCAACGGAGCTTCAAACTGGATTTAAAAACAGTCAACAAACATCCCCTTAAATCGAATCCCGAATTCTGAAAAGTTCACCTCGGGTTGAGTCCAAATTGATTGGAGCCAAAATTCAATTTTCTCAAGAAAAAAAGTCAGCTTTAATCAAAACAGGGTCCCAGTCAATAGCGGAAGGTAAAAAAAAATACGCAAAAAATCGGGTATCTCATCAGAAAAAAAAACGGGTCACCGACACCGACAGCAAAAATCGATTGGCACACGACTCGACTCGACGACTTCCATAAGTTGATGCTGCCTGCTTTTGCTGATTTGCTGGGCCGGAAATCTTTACCTCTCTACTGCTGTTCCTAAAAATAAAAAAAAAAAAATAAACCGGGAAGCCAGAGCCACGTGTTTTTGTACGTGTGTGAGGCGACGTTTATCGATACGTGTGGCTCTCCTTTTAAAGTAAGGAAAGATTTCCATCTACCGATGCTGCACCACACGTTTCTCGGGAAAGTGAAAAATCTGCTTCCGGAAGCCAAAACACCACTCCAAACACAGACGCCTCGAGTTTTTCTTCTTCGGTGTTGTTAAAGTCATTTTTCCTTTGGGTTTTTCTTGCTTCTTGTTTTAAAGTCTCAAGATGCTGTGTACGGTAAGATTGAGCGACTTTCTTCTTGATTTTGTAGTGGATGCTGTTTACTACAGTAGGATAGTGCTTAAGATGAAGGGGAAGTCTTTTCGGGGTCCCGAGTGTGTGCCACCCCAAAAGTGTGTGCTTTAGCTTGAGAAAAGCCTAAACTTTATGGTGGAAAAATCGTAAAAAATGTTTCTTTATGCCTCACTTTCTTGGCGCTCGAAAGGTTGAGATAGTGTTAGTGTGTGTATGTGGAAAAACACGTGTGAATGTAGGAATTTGGATCCTTGAGAAAGAGCAGCAGACTGTCGGAATTTCTTCTTTCGAGGGAAGCGTTTTTCAAGTTCAACCTACTTTTCGTGAGCCTCTTCCAAAAGCCAGCCAAAAGGCCGATATGAACAATCCATATGAACACGTCCCTGCCAAAAAGATGTGGATGAAAACAGGCTCACACACACTTCGGCAGACAATTTTACTATACATATACTTAAGTTTTTCTTCTGCCAAGGACCCTGTGAATGAGAGATTCTGTCGTTTTGTTTCTTCCTCAAGAAATAGTAGCTACCTTCTGTAGTGTGTGGCAGTCGGTTTTAACGAGCAAAGGGCTTGATTCGGAGGAAAATCTCCGCCTTTGGATTCACCGATTGAGGGACTAAACTCCTGAAGGTAGGCCACCCTGGGAGAAGGAAAGATCGCGGAAGTGAAAGTCTCGCAGACTTTTTCCTTCCTCAAAACCAGACCACCGCTTTCTGAGGACGATGTGCCAATCTTTCCTAACAATTTCATCCTCCGGCTTCGATGTGCCTGTATATAAGTATATATTGCTTTTTTTCCCTCTTCCTTTGCCAAAAATCCGAAGACGCAGAATATTCACACAAACTCGACATTTACGAGTGTTTTGGATTCGAAGCAAAATGCCTCTTGCGAGACGAGATAACAGCCGCAAAAAAACCCTCGAAAGAAAAATCGTAGAAATCAACCAAAAAGAAGCAACTGCGCGACCATGTGAGAACGCGTGCCACCGCCCGAAAAAAGAACTCAGAAACCAACAACCAAAAAGTGAAGAAAAAGAGAAACTTCAAGTAAGAACCGACCGCCCATGGGGCGTTGAATTGCGTTACTGTGCCTCCAAAAAAAAAAGAAACAAGAACCTCGACCGCAAAAAATACCAAAGATACTCGCTAGGCATTTGAAGAAAACGAATGGTGTGGTCTAACCAAAAAAGAAAAAAAAAAACGAAACAAAACCGGCCCCGAAATCTGTGGAAACCCGCTCTTGAAAAAGATGAAAAATGTTTGTAATTTTGGTTTCGGTCTCAGGAAAATGATGGTACCGAAAAACCAGTCAACCAACCAGCATCATGTCTCTTCCTTGGTACCAATTGTGGGTATCGTCGTCGTTTCTTTGCAAAAGCAACGACGACGACAACCAAAAACCAAGAGTATTTTACCGGGTTTGGAAGTTACCCGAAAAAAACATCTAGCAAAATAAATATGAGAGCAAATAACTCATGCGGGGTCCTTACCGCCTTCCCCCCTTCATAAATAGAGGGTAAAGACATCAATGGTGAAGGAAAAGGATGTGTTTTGTCAGGAGCAGTTCGAAGAACGAGTGAGGCAAAAAACCGCTTCTTAAATCTACAGAGACGAATGAGCGACGAGATTTGCAATTGATTTCGTTTGTGGAGCGGGTTTTTTTATCCATTGGTTCATATTTATGTTGTTTTAAGGAAGATTGAACTAATGGCAAATTGTCGAAGATTCAATTTTGGTTTGGAAACATAAATTTAGCATTTACAGGAACAGGACAATCTGGTTTGATCCTTGAATGTGGAAAACTTTGAAGGCATGAATAATTATTGAATTTTCGTTTATTTGCGTTAAAATAGCACAGATGCATTCCATTGTGACGTAATTTCACTTTTCTGAACATTTCAAAAGTTTTATCATTCTAGAGGTCAATTTTTTTTTAAGGGGGGGGGTAGGGTCTAACACTTTCAAAAAATCGATTTTTTTTTTTTATTTTCTTATTGTAAAACATTTCAAGAATGTTGTGTCAAATTTTCAAGTCAATTGAAACAAAACTGTAGAAGTTATAGGCCTTTATCTCCACCTATCTAATACTGCAAGAAAGCAAGAGCAGAAACTTCAAACGCGTTTTTCTCGAAAGCACATTTTTAAAGTCCGTGGACATCGTCATTTGAAAACTACTTATCCGATTCTTTTCAAATTTGGAACATATTTTCTACATATAAAATACCAGACCCCAACGTTTTTCTTTTTTGATTTTTTTACTTTGAGGAGATTTTTCAGGTGAAAAATGGCGGATTTTTAAGTGAAAAATCGTAGTTTTTACTTCAAACAGCCACAAAAATTTCATAAAAATATTTTTAAGTTAAATAAAAACGTTGGGGTCCAGAAAAACATCTATTAAAAATATTTTGCTCTGATTTTTTGACTTCAGATGATTCTGTGCTGAGATACAGTGTCCACCGCAAATCCTGTTTTCTAAAAGGCATCCTCGAAAATGCTCCGTCACCGGCTCATTTTTCAATATTTTTCTATGAAAAAATTACTAAATGTTCTTTTAACAATGCTTTGTATAATGCAAAAAATTTGAATACATTTGTTTGAACGATAGCTCTAGAAAAAAATCGTGAAATTGGTGTTTTTTTATACCCGTTAGACCCTACCCCCCCCCCCCCTAAATAAAGAAAAAATTGCTAATTTGCAAACGGTCGCAAATTGAATTTCCTTTGATATGAATATGATTTTAGTCATAAAAAATGTAAGGTGTTTGTGTTGCAATCGATTAATTTTGTGTAGTGAATTCACAATAGAATTGAACGTTTTTAACATTATAAGGAGAGAATGAGGAGAAAAGATTCTTGATTCCATTATTCTATTTTCATCATTTCTTTTGGAAAAAATTTTGCTGATCGCCGCCTTTTGCTTTTTCAGACAGCGCATAACTTTAAGTTTTTTTTGCTCCAAAAATTCGAACGATACATGAACTCGTAGATGAATTAGAAGCGTTTTCGTGGGGCTTCAAAAATTGTTATATTTTGAAGTTGAAGGAGACTTGATCCAGGGTGCCCTCAGCTTTGGCAAAAATCCAAAACAATTAAACAAATAAAGACAAATAAAGTTTTAAAAGTTTTTCTACTACCCTAAAGTTATTGCCTGCTTTAAGACGCAATTTTCTTATTTTTAGATAAGAACACTTTTTTGATTATTTTGATTTTTGATTAATTTTGATTATTGAGAAATTTTTAAAATTTTTAAAATAATAGGTTTGTTTTTTTTGTTCTGTTTGTCACATTTCTCTAGCACCTTTGATCTTTATTAGACATTCTAGCCTCAAGATAAAGCTAAGGAATCAATTCTCAGGGTTAAAATATTTCTCCTCATTCTCCCCTACATAAAACGAAAATTTCTTATTCTGTCTGTGGAAATATGGATATGTTAAATCGGGGTATTCAAAACAATCTCTCACAGTAAATTTCTTATTTAACATAGGTATTATATTATTTAATTTATCATATGATTTAACAAATAACAAATCAAAGTGATGCCTCTTTAAAATTGTGAATTTTATTCACTCATTTTAAACAAAATATGATAATGGATTGAATTAATGTAACGAAATTTTAAGTTGTTTTGTCATATTTGTATCCTAAACTTTTAATATCTTTTTTTATCGTTTTCTCTTTTTTTCATTCGCGGTGTCTATTTAAAAAAAAATCAAGAAGAAAAATTCAGCATCTCTGAAAAATAATACTTTAGGAGACTTTCCCTATCCAACGCACTATTCAGAAAATTTTGATTATATATAATTTGTTAATAATTTCAATATGATTTTCGAAAATAAGACGCACGTTATATTTTTAGGATTAGAACTTTGTGTTAAGATCTGAGAAACGCTCACTACAGACGGCCAAGAAGGAAGTGAGAATAAGAATTATAAAACACTCAGTATTGTATTTTTTTTCCAAATAAATTATTTGTTATTACGTAGGGAATCATCAAATCACTGAATCCTTTAAAGATCCTATAAATACCTTTAGATATAAGTAAGACGGTCAATTTTATAGTTTTTCCACGAAGCATCAGTATACAGTTGCGTTCAAAAAAGAATGAAATCGCATGAAGCTGCGCACCCACTTCCAACTTTGACAAGCTGCCATTTCTCTCTCGGTTTATATTTGTTCATGAAAATTTCACACAATCTAGTTCAACTATCCAACTACCACTCCACAAAATTTGAAGTCTTTTCAATAACGAGAAACAAAGATACAGCTTTTCCCGTAAAAAAAGGGAAATTTGGAATTGCATCACTAAATTAGCTGTATCTTTGACAATTTTCATCGAAAAATCTTGAAATTTGGCTCAAAGATGTAAAAGTGTTTGATCTAATATCAGGCCAAGTTTCGTCAAAATCGATGAACGTGATCAAAAATGGTGCTGGGTTGAAGATGAGGTTCATTATCGCCTAGCAGACGATTTCATTCTTTTTTGGACGGATGTTTGTATGAAACAATCGTAATCTATGTATTCTTGGTTTTTTCTTCCACAAAACCAACATTTATTACAAAGAATGTTGTTAATTTGAAGGAACTTCATCCTTGCTTTGTTTAGAAATAGAAATTGTTCCAACAGAGCTGGTATTGAAACAAAAGAGCGGATAGAATATTCGCTTTAATTGTGTATCAAATTTGTTTATCGGTATAATTAGCAGGTCATTTATGAAACTCTGTTTTTCTTATTTTGAACCCTGTTGAAACATTTTCTCTTTCGAAACAAAGTACGAATGAAGTTTTTAGCAATTTACAATATTCTTTATCATAACTTTTGGTTTTGTGAAAGATAAAATGGATTACGATGTTTTCCATACAAACATCCGTCCAAAAAAGAATGAAATCGTCTGCTGAGCGATAATGAACCTAATTTTCAATCCGGCACCATTTTTGATCACGTTCATCGATTTTGACGAAACTTGGCCTGATATTAGATCAAACATTTTTACATCTTTGAGTCAAATTTCAAGATTTTTCGATGAAAATTGTCAAAGATACAGCTAATTTAGTGAAGTAATTCCAAATTTCCCTTTTTTTACGGGAAAAGCTGTATCTTTGTTTCTCGTTATTGAAAAGACTTCAAATTTTGTGGAGTGGTAGTTGGATAGTTGAACTAGATTGTGTGAAATGTTCATGAAAAAATATAAACCGAGAGAGAAATGGCAGCTTGTCAAAGTTGGAAGTGGGTGCGCAGCTTCATGCGATTTCATTCTTTTTTGAACGCAACTGTATGTATTGTAAAACGATTAAATTGTAACTTGCTTTACTCAACTCAAAGCTACATTCTGTCTTCGATAGAGATGATCATAGAAAACATGACTACATATTTTTCTTTAATTTTGTTGAAAAATTTCTGGGTTTTGAACAAATTTGCTTGATTTTTGGTCATCAATTTTGAAATAAAGTGCCCAGATTTTGCCAGGTTTTTATTTATAATTTTTCGGATTTGTCTAGCCCGGATGCGATAGTGAAAAATTTTGGCAACGATGAGAGGTCTCATTTAAAATCATTTTCGGTACTATTAAAGCCACTTTCAAGTGACTGTTATCGAATTCCGAATCCGAAAGACTTCTACATAACGAATAAATAAATGCATTCAACGACTCCTCGAACAATGAGTTTCCATATTTTTCTATTGTCAAATACTAAATAAATCAAACAATTTTCAAACTTTTTTTATCATATTGAGTACGCAGCTTTCATTCTTAGAAACCAAAATCAGGATGAGAAAAATCTTTAAATAAAAGTTACAATTGAAACAAACTTGAACTGATTGTCAAAAAATTTAAAAGACGAGTAACGAACAACTTTCGTCTAGTACTCATTCATTTTCATACAAAAGCAGATTTCAAATTTTCAAGAGATTTTGATCAAATTTGATTTACAAACAAGTTTATACAAAACAAGGTGTAAATTCTAACACTTTAAAAGAGGGAACTTGCACACAAAAAAGATTGAATAGCTCGACGGTTTAAAAAATTTTGTAATATCTACCAATAAGCTTTGCCGTTACAAGATGTAGCATTACATTGAAAAGACTTAGCTTAAACACTTTCCAACAATTTTTGTACCCAAAAAGTTTTTGCAAAAAAACTTATTTTTTTGTATTGATAAATACCCGCTCGTTTTCAAAACGGGAGTTTTTCCATATGCAGAATCATTGCTTAATTTGGAATCAGTCAAATAATGTATATGGCAAGATAATCTAAATCTTAGAATGGATCCAATGAATTTATAACAGAACGAAGTTTATCGGGTCAGCTAGTTGAAGATAATAGTTGAAGCCCAACAAAATGATAGTTTATATTCGGAAAATAGAACTTGAATATCTCTCTATTCGAAAAATGACAGACATACGTATAATTTTTTTGTTGTATAGGATTGTCATTTTGCATGTTAGTTTATGCAAAAACAAATACTATTTGATGTGCTGTAATTTTTTGCCTAGATTACTTATGTACTATGATTTTTATGCAATCTCATTCAGAGTAGGAAGCTGGCATTTTTGAACACATGAACACACGTTTCTGAATCATTTCCTCACTCATTTTGCTTGAATTCTTCCTTATGATTGCTGAAAAACTAAAAGTGGAGATTTGAATAAATTTTTTTTCTACAAATTTGCTGGGCTTAAATACAGCGGAAAATTCTTTAATATCAGATTGGCACTGCATAACTTAACGTAGAGTTACATTGACCAAATCTCGAATGTATGACGGAATGAATTCCATCTTCACCAGATTCATCTGGGCTGTCCCGAATATTAAAAAAAATACATTTGAAAGAAGCTCAGCTCGGCCTGGATGCCTTGATTTTTTAAAATACTGTCCGGAAATTATTTGTTTTTTTTTTCACATAATTAGTAGAATTTCGAAAAAAAAAACAAATCTAACAACGAAAAGCTTTTATTTTTGACCGTTGAACTATTTTTTGAGTGATATTTCATCAAAATAAACTAACAAGATTCAAAACACAATTTAAAGCACTTTAACTTGGATAAAAAAAAAAAAATAGAATCCTCGTAAATTTTCATCAATTTTCTCTTGACTAGGTTCTTACAATGTGTGAATTTGAACCCAGATTTGACCGTCAATTCTCATTTTTTGGATTGCATAAATTTAAATCATTTTACACGAATAAAGGTGGTAAAGTGTCTTTGGGTCTTAATTTCGGATTTCGATAACATTCAAAATTTGGCACAGGTGTGCTTTCAAAATTCCCTTAAAAAAGCTAGCTTAGCGAGGTGTGAATGAGCTTTCGATACAAACAAAATTTGGCATAACTGTGCAATACGCGAATGAGTAATGAGAGCAAAAATAGGACATTATTTCAGCTGACAATGTATGACAGCACAATTTGGTAAAATTTCATCATTATTTCAGGTTTCGTTGAAGGCTCAATGGTACATTGATGCCACTTTTTGTTTCTAATTTCTGAAGAAATCTGGCATCGTTGTGCTTTCAAAACTTCTTTTGAAAAGCTGGCTTAAAGACGCGGAATTAAGCTTCTCATGAACCTAAATTTGGAGTTTATATGATAAATGCACGTGAAAAACGAGAGCAAAATTGTAGCATATTCGGACAAAACTAGACCACATTAAGCTAACAAAGGATGGTAGCAAAAAATAAACAATTAGAGTTTGTTCTGCATCGTATAATGCCTCGTGAAATATTTCAAATAATTTCTCAAATCGCCTATGGGAAGTGTATTTAAAGTATGTTTTTCTAGACAAATTTTTTTTGAAAAATTCTGTCAACTCTATTTGCTAATGTACGAAAAATAAGGTATTTTTTGAATTTCGATTAAAATTTAACAAAACACAAAGTGCTTTCATTTTGGTCTCAATGCCTTATTTGGGTATTTCTTATTTCGACTTATTGATGCTTCAATAAAACCTTATTTTGCCATCGAAAAAATATGATATTTGATTGTGTTATCATTTTGGCATTGATAGCTCATATCGGTTACTTTTTGCTACCGATTCAGGCATCAAAGTCTGCTCGGAAGGGCTTTTGCTAGTTAAAAAAACTACTCAAAATTTTTAGAAATATTCTAAGAAAGCTTAATCAGTTTTCGGACAAAATTTATTGACTATGCAGAGTTGTTTAGGTTTTTTAAAATCCGTATAAAAATTTAACTCCTATACAAATACTTGCAATAATGATAACAATAATCAAGAAAGGAATGTTTTTATTTTAAACCTTAATGAAAGTTAGTGATCATTTCGGTAATGAATTTTTATTTTTAAAATAAACATAGCTTGCACGAAAATGTCTATTTTACACAGAAATTTTATGAAATAGATATGAAAATATTAATATAAAACAATAAAATAATGAACTTAAATTCAAATGGTGAAATGTATGATCAAGACTTTTCTTTGAATCACAGAAATTGATTTACAGACAACTCAATAAACTTTATAAAAAAACAAATGTTTCTTGTTTAAGGTTTTTTTCTATATTCATTTCATTTCTATCTTTATCTCTTGGTTAAAAATCGGTAGTCCTGAAAGTCCAAAAGCTATTCTTAGGCCACATTTCGCTTTTTTTACTATTCGCATCCATGGAAAAAAGCATGTTGCACTTGAGAGAAAATTAAGATCTATACAAAAAAAAATTAGAAATAAACTTAAGCGGTTTTCTGGAAGTAGGAATTACGATTCCAAATCTGCTGGTACGTTGTACGTTTTTTTCTAGAAAATGATTTTTTTGGCACTTGAGAGAAATTTAAACTGCTGATGTGTTCTACCAAAAAAAAATTAAAGTGCTTTTTTATAGATTTTAAATAAAAAACATCTGGGTTTTAAGTAGTTTTGCCCAAATATAGGGTATATTTTTTTATATCGTTTGCCTGGATTTTCCAGTTTATTTGTATAAAGAAAACCAATTTTCCCGACCCAATTGAGAACAGGAAAAGTTCTGGCAAGCTTTACCTATGAATATCTAGTCGGAAAAGATCGTCATGTATTTTTGTAACACAGGGATAATTTGAACAAATTTCGTTCAATAATTCAAGTGTTGACCATCAGCGAAACACTTTGTTGGACTTTCATCCAGTACAAAATAGTCACATAGCCCGGATTTATCAGGACTTTTCTGGATATTTAACGGATTGTTGCCCGGATTTAGTTGGTAAAAGCCCGGATTTTACTCTGATAAATTCACTTTATTTGTGAAATCTCATAATAAACTCAAATTGAGAAATTTGTGTTATCATTTTTGAAATAAAAATATGTTTGGCAAATTTTATTCAAATAATCATGACTGGTGTTTTAGAAACCTAAAATGCGGTTTGAAATTTGCTGATGTGTTCTCATAAAAAAAAAATATTTCAAGTGATTTCTTCTTGATTTTTATTGAATAATTCCGTGGTTTTGACCAAATTTGCTCGGATATTGTGGAGATTTTTTAAAGTGAACATTTTGAATTCAAATGCCTGGATAGGACAGGTTCAAAATTGCCCAGATTTGCTTGGTCCGGATACGTGCGAGAAAAATTCTGACATCCTTATTCTAGCAACAATGGATTCAGAAAATTTAAAAAAAATTAAACATAAAGACAAAATCAAAATTTTGAGAAAACATGTCGGCTATCGAAAATTTTCAAAAACTCAAATTAAACAGAAAATAAAACCTGCAAATAAAAGTTTAGTTCAACTTCGAGTCACAAACTGGATTTTTTTTTTTTAAATTTCTTTATTTGAAACGGCTCATACCTTAAGGCATTAAGGAGCTAAACTCGTTAAAAGTAAAAGGAGTAGAACCGTTTGTCAAACTGCAATTTGAAAACATAAAAATGAGAAAAAGGATTTCTACTGATAGGTTAGTTAAACTTTGTAAAAATATGCGCAGAAATAGCTTTTGTTATTTTTTTATTTTTTATTTTGAGAAGCCATATTTAAATTTTAGTGAATTATGACACTGCTTGAGAAAAAAATTAGAGTTTATTCTCAGTTATTGATTTCCAACTAACTCGTATTTCTTGCTAAAAATATCGTGATCTTAACTGACTAAAATTTTACGGGAATTTTCAACACAGGTGATATCAAATATTTTTGTAAAATTTAAAGGGGATTTTTTTTAAATCAGTTTTTTTTCACGACAAATTTATTTCTCAATTGGGATTTTTATAAATTTTAAACTTACTACACAGGTTCATACATATCTTTAAAAAATAAAATCTTCTTGTTAGGATGAATATATTTTCAAATGTTTTTCAACAGCGGCTGTAACAGATGTTGTTATTTTATTTTATTGCAAAATGGAAGCTTTTCTCAGTAAAACATTCAAGGGTCAAGGCAACTTGAAAAACAAATGCTTGCATTGAAGAATTTTTGTTAAAACGGGTTTTGTTAAACGTTGTTCCATAAGTTTATCACTCATGCAAATGTTATAAAATTTTTGATCAGAAAAAATTAAAAAATTCAAAATAATATATTGGAAAAAGATTCATTGCATGTTATCTGAACCTTTAAATGAATGGTCATATCTAAGCACTTCAAATTCAATGGTTTAAGGTGGATATGGGTAATCAACTATGCTAAGCTAAGCTATTGGAAAAAGTTTTACTGCATATGAAATTATTATTTTTTTTTTTGAGGATTCAGCAAATTTTGTTCAAATGGGATGACTAAATAGGGTTTATTTTTTGTCTAACTAATAAATTGAAAAAGACTCTTAAGAGTATTTAGAAACACTTTCAACTTTAATCTAGTGTTTAAATTAGAACTTAAGACCTTAACATTATTTAAAAAGAACATTTAGAGTTTTACAAGAAATTTGAAAATTTTATTCCGTTTTCTATACAAATAAAAAATGTATCTTATATTCAAAATCTTTCATTGAAAATGTTTACACTACAAAATTTCAAGTACAATAAAACCGGTGCTTGAACACAAATAAAATTTCTATCTCTAGTGCATTGTGGTGATGTAAAAATTACAATATGTTTAAACCGAATCGAAACCTTGGTGACTTTAAATGGTCTCATCCTGGCATAATCCGGGCATTTGATTTCTTAACTAACGATAAAAAATGCGGACACCATCCGGAAATTTTTTTCCAAAATTTAGAAATTACTTAACCAAAATATGAAAAAAAATTGTTAAAAATATATTTGTTTTTCGAAACTGAGCGACAAATTTAAAATCGTATTCTTGTCTTCCAAAAATCGTGTCCTTATTGTTTTTTGCAAAACTTGCACGACAAATTTCTTTTTAGAGACAAAAAAATTCTGCAACTCAATTTGATTTTTTTTTGTTTGATTTACAATATAAAGTGGATAATTTTGAGCAAACTTCCGGCTTTTTCCAATTCAATCCGGAAAACTGAGCCGGGCCGAACTGTTCCTAAATTTTGCATTAAATATCCGGACAAACCTGGATAAAACTGGGCAATCTGGCAAACTTGTTCTAGTAAAAAAATTCACTTTTTATTTATTAGCTTTTAATACGGTTTTTTCCAATTATGAACGTTTAATACAGTAAGTCTACAATAAATTTTTGTGTATTTTAAAGAAAAAAAAAACCCGTTTTAAAAGTTGTTTTTAGGAAATCGTTCAAATGAACTTAAACCTTCTGGGATGTTTCCGGAATTTTTTTTACTTACAATGACTTTCTTGGTAAGGTAGTAGTTGACCGGTGCCGCTATCTCCTTAATGGTGGACGGGAAAATCTTGAAGCCGTTCGCCGCGAGCACTGGCTGTTGCTCGTAGTTTTCCAGTACTGCCGCTGCGGTGGCCACTTTGAGGCGATAAGTATTCCACCGGGTGAGGGTTGGAAGGTTTTTGAACCGGAGAGTTCTTCTTCCTATCAATCAAACGAATTGGTGGCGAAAACCGCGTTTCTGGTTGTCGTCGCTTCAAGTGGTGTGGAGTAGTGGTTTGTGGTCGGTTGGTAGTCGTGAGAAAGGGGGGATGATTTCACTCGCGCGCGCTGTGACACAACACTGGGAGGGTTTTTCGCTAAGAAAAACTTTAATTCGCGACGGGAAAGAACTTTGAATGGGACTTTTTTTTCTTGCTTTACTTTTTCACGAGATTCTGCGGAACACGCACACTGTCACGGCAAAAATTACCCCGGAAAAAATACTCTTTGGCTGAAGGCTGATTCTACTTCTTTTCTTCGACTTCTCGGGTTTTGGGATATTTTATTCCTCCGCGGTAGAAGAGGAGGTGAATTGCTTCTTTCTTTCAACCCCGGAAACGGCACTTCCTTTTAAGCACTTCCTGTTTTTCTCGACGGGCGCGTCTTGGTCGTTGGGAGACTTGTACTATTGCTTTCTACTATTACTACTACTACAGATTTTACTACTACCAATGCTGGCTTTGGTTTGGTTGCTGATGGTATTACTGCTGGCACTGGGCAACAATTTTTACCCGAATCCTGGACACTTTTTTTTTGTTGCTCCTTACGGGAAGAAGGGAAAGTTTCCACAATATCAAAAACAACAACGACGAAGATGACGATAACTTGAAGAAGCAGAGGAGACCAATAAAAGTTGTTTTCGTTTCGGTTTCGACCGGGTTTTTATTGCTTTAATTTTGCCTACTTTCTCCTAATACTTGCGTTCAGTCCGATACCGATTTCTGCTGACACTGGTTCCAGAGTTTTTTTAGTGCTGCTTCTCAAAATTTCCCTTCTTAGCTAAGAGCGAGTGTTGCCAAAATAATCTCGCCTCAATTGACGATTTAAAGAGGAGCAGTTGAATGGATCCACCCTCTTTAAAAACTGGGTTTAGTGCAGTCCAAGGTTGAAAGTTTCCGATTTGGGGAAATGCAAATTCACCCGAGTTGGATTTTTTTTACCGGATTTTTACTTGGCGACCGTCAGAAACGGTGACACACGGGGAAGGTGAAAACCCGAAAAAGGCACAACCTTCACGTTTTGCCCGATGAATCCGGGTGGATCCGAAGGCAAAAACAAACTCGCTTTGCCCTGCAACCTACCAAAGAGTGGAATTGATTTTCTGTCGACTTGCGTTCGACTGACTGTCTGGCGTTTGGGGAAGTTTGATTCCTCTGGTGCCGTTTTTTTTCGGGTGTTTTTATTTGGATTCCCTCAGTTTTTTCTTTACTCACTCTCCTCGAATCAGGTTTGGGGGTGCTGCGGGTATTTCAACCTTTAACAATTTTTCCTGGTTTTCCGTGTGTATGCTTTTAATTATTTTTCGTTCGTTGTCGATAATTTTGCGTTTTTACGCCTGGCTGCCAATTGGGTTTCCAGAGGGATGTTTTACACGGCTGATTGTGATTGAAGGGTTGGGTTATGCACTTTTTTCTCTTTCTCTGCTTTTGCGGGGCTTTCTGGGTGTAGCACAGAAAAATAAAATCACAAATACACTTTTTTTTTTCTTGTACAAAGATATTCGCTAAAACAACTAACTTGGGCTATCTAACTGCGTTTCCTCCTGAACGGAAATTCCGAACTCGTCTCACGTCACTGTTCTAGGGGTTATTTTTCGCGAAAAGTCCGCCCTTTTTTTCCTTTAGCTACAGATCGAGGCGCTGCTGTCGTTTCGTTTTCTTCCGAATGTCTGTGTGATTTGATCCAACTAACTTGTACGGGATTCCAGCGTTGACGAAAAAGTTACTCTCTCAGGTGTTCCAAAGGACGAAAAATCAACTACGATACACTGAACTTCCAGCAAGTCTGGAACAACACGACGAAGTTGAGTTGTAACTACCAATAGAAACAAAGGTGTTCGATCTTTGCACTTGAAGTTCGCGACTACTTGGTCAAGATCTGGGCGATTCCGGGAGATCGCTAACTTCGAAGTAACTAAACAACTGACGAGACGTTCTACTGGAATTTTACTGTTTTCGTGTTTACTTGCGACGGGTGAGTGTGTTTACTTATGAAAGTATGTTTTCGTATTCGCGTTACTTTTAAGTAATACTTTGATTCCACTAATTTCGGTGCACACACTCTCCTTTCAAGTTATTTGGATGAGAAAAAACAACAAACAACAGGACGGTAAGATCGATGCAAACTCGACTAGCGCTAAACAGCGAATGAGGATACGATGAATACTAACTGATCCGGGCTGAGCCCATGCCAATATAAATGCAACAAAGTGAGGGATCCTTCCGATTCGAGTCCAAGTATTGGTGCGTTCGGGTTTCCGGCAGTTCGAAAATTCGAAACATTGTTCGAAAAACCGAACCCACGGGAAAATTCACCACCCCGGCAACGAGCGAGAGTGGAAAACTCACCACCCCCCCACGAGACACGAGACGGGACGAGACGAGACGAAAAGAAACGAAACGAAACGAAAAGGATACCCAACCCATACTCAGAGGCTGTCCCGTTTGCTATCAGGTGGGCCGAAGCCCTCCCATTGAGTTTGTTGAGCCAACATTAATCAAACGTCCTCATGATAGATGACCCGTCGCTCCGAAACATGCCTTCTCAGCAATGATTTGCTGATTTGCTTTTTTTCCGAGATTTTACAAATTTCATATCGTTTATAAAAATAGTGTTAAAAAAGCAAAATGTTCTTAAAGGTTTTTTTTTTGCAAAAACTAATTTTTACAGCATTCCACAGTTTCGACGAATCAGCAGAACTTCACTCGACAAGTTGAAAAACAACAAATCACGCATACCTCTAGAAGCACGCACGCAAAATTTCCCCTTCAAATTATTTTTACACGAACATCACCCACCAAAATCCACCACACCAGTCCGAACCTCAAACGAGTACGAAAAGGACAACAAATTCACCACCAGTCATCCCCCCATACTCCGAAAAAAAAAACACGAACCCGAAAAGCCTCCCTTATGAAGTTCGTGCCAAACTTTCACCACGCCACCCCCAAAATTGGAAAATCTCACCACTCATCAGCAACCACCCGAAAAGAAAACAGAAAACCCACCAAAAGATAGCAAAACACCCACCATCATTCTCACCAAGAGAGAGAGCCTTCAGGAACAGAAAAAAAGACACCACTTGAAAACTGCTGCTGCCGCGCTCTCTCACTGCGCACACTGCCCTCGTAACTAGTCATACCTAACCATTTCTAAATTCTGATAAGGGTTGGTTCTGCTACCAAGATGGGCCTTCCCTCGCGCTCTCACCGGAGCTGAATCTGGCTGCTGTTTTTCCGCAAAATTTGTTGCCGAGAGAAAACTCCGGAGAGCAAACCCACCAAACTTGTTACTGCATGGAAATTCGACGTCGGAAAATTCACCACCACCCTTTTTCTAATTTTTTTTAATAAAAAATTCTCTTCGGTTCTTTCGAAATATAACAGTTCCCAACAGGAGGACGACAGGTGGTGTTTTGCCGAAAAACTGTTCGAATTCGTAACACCCTCGCTTTGCTAAAGAGGCGGCTAGTTCTTCCCAAAAAAATAAAAGAGGGTGGCGGCGGCTGTTTTGAGTTGCTTTTGGCCGCCTCTTCCTTCCAGCCGAAGGAGCGAAGTCTGACTGATGTTCGAAGACGCGTTTTGTTTGATTTCGGTTTATTTTTTGACACGAGATTGAAGCAAAACAGGTAAGCAGGCGATTGGAGGGATTAGTGCCACCCTGGAATGCATTCACTTGTTGTTTTTTTTTTTTAAATTTAGAAACATGATTTTGGCACTGTTATTAGAGTTTTGAAACATTTTGAAAGAAAAAAAATATCAAATGTAAGAAATTGAGGTCATAATTTGGAATTCAGGTTAAAGCTAGAGTAGTGATTTTCCAAATAGTTTCTTTCAATGATAGAGACAGATATAAAAGCTTTGAATTAAGGAAGGCGCAAAAAGGCAGGAGATTGGCAGTGAGGTCATATTTAAATTTCCATTTGTCCATATTTCAAAACAGCGAAGAAGTCAAATGACAATAGGTGAGTCTCATAAAAATTTAGAATTTTACTCAATTTTCAATGAAGTATCCATTGTTCAAATTATTTATCGTTCAAACTATTCAGCAGTTTTTTTTAACAAATCAAGACCATAGCATAATTTAGATTAAGATTGAAAAAAGTTGTTTTTAAGTGACAAAACTTGAAATCGTAAGGTAAGGTAAGCCACATGGCCGTAGGAACTCGGGGGGAGATATAGGGGTTAAACCCCCTTCCCCCCATGAGGTTCCATCAAAAGCAAGCGAGGTATTCTACTCTATACTCAAAATTTGTTATTCTTAGTCAAATTTTGATGATGGAGAAGTAAGGTTATTCGATAGTAATAATCTTGACTTATATAGAACTAATGCCGAAACCTTGAAAACTAGCTCAGGCTGAGAATTCAGCTGCATTTTTTCAAAATTTTCGCACTTCTAATTCATTTCTGAATACTTAATTTTAAATAAGATTTAACTCATTACAGAAATTCTGGTTGCTTAAAAAAAACGAAAAAATATTTTAGTTTTTATATTTTGGATTCGGTATCCAGTTAAGGATACTTGATTTTCGATTCGATCATCATAAAAATTTTAAATAGAAAGCTGAGTTAATATTTTTCCAAATATGAAAAAAATAGAAATCATTTTCAAAATTCAAACAAAACCAAAAAACAATAAAACTTAAAACATCCGAATTATAATTAAGGATTCATGATTCAGGGCTCTGATTTTTTTCAAATTCCTGGCTCATGCTTCTAAATCCAGAAACCGTTTTAAAGTACATTCAAGTTATGAATCCAGCGCAAATGAGTTCAACAATCAAAATAAATTTATCAAGATGACTATTGCGGTAAGGGATCTAGGTTGCAAGAGATCGAAGGCTTATAATTCTGATTGTTAGTTCAATTTTGAAATTTTCTCAAAGTCTGTTTGTTTGCACAATTCAGCTGTAAATGACAAAAATTAAGTAGAAAGTGAGTCGATTTTTCAAGTTTTGTCTTATTCTAAATTCAAAATAACCGCTTCACTTATTCGAAATAACCATTCACAGAAATTAATTTTTATTGAAAAGTAATTGATGATAAAGACACAAGTATCTTCTCTCAAAGAAATTGGAGGAAATTCCATATGATTTCGCATTCGATGTTAATTATATTGCAGTTTTATCAAAAACCAAATTTCAAATAGAAATGTTTAAATTGGATAGCGAAGTTTTAATTTTTTTTTCTTTCAATTTTGAAAATTTTATGGATTAATTTTAAGTTTTTTTTTAATTGAAGGCTGTAAGATCAAATCAAATAAGCTGAACTAAGCTAATCAGATTACCCGATTTTACCCAGACTTGTTCGGATATATGATAAAAAAAATTGGCAAAGGTTCGGTCTGGCCTGGCTGCTAAATTTTTTAAAAAAATATCCTGTTTTTCCGGATTCACTCATTTTTTTTCTGGTAAAACAAACACAAGTTCTAATATCATCATTATATTTTTTTATTTTGTCACCCAAAAATGGATTTTTAAGATAGATAAACAAAACCGATTGTTTTGGAGCTTGAAATACGATTCAAAATCTGGTTTTTCTATGAAAAAATAATGATTGAAAAGTTTTTTTTATCATTTTTGATAAAAAAAAAAAATCCTAGATTGTTGCCTGGAAGTGCTCGAATAAGGTTAGAATAGTTGGAAATAGAATGCCCTAATTTTGACCGATTTTAAGTACAATAGTCCAGATTTGCCCGACTCGACCGGAGAATTTTCGGCAATCTTGAGCTAAGTTCACCAGATGAAGATGCAAATTTTAAGTTTTTCACCATCGATGAAAATAAGCTTTTTATTTTGTTAGTAAAAGATTCTTCATACAAACCCTGATCATTATTTGAAAGATTTTACGATGGATTTTCAAAACTTTCTATTTAACACGAAAATTTTTTAATGTAAAAAAAACTGAAGTATAGTATTTAAAAATAATATTAATGTCATTTTAAATCATACATTGTTCAAACAAAAATGTCATAGAAAAAAGTAGGTCACCAAAAGCCTATATAAAAGGTACACTGGGTTAAGTGGGGACGGTTCTCCGTGTTGTTTAAGAATTTTTTTTTCAATTCCACAGAGGGTCAATTTTGATAAAATTTCGTTCGAAGCAAAGTGGTGCAGAACAGAATTTGTCGAATATGACCAAGTTCAAACAACATCAAAGTTCCATCATTCTCAAAAGTTATCGTAAAAGTAAAAAAAATATCTTGAGAAAACAGTTTTTAAAATCTGAAACGTTCCAAAACTTTGAAAATCACCGCCTTCGGAAAAAAAATGGAAAATGTCTTGATCTACAATTTCTTCAAACAATATGATGATTTTGGAAGTTGCTGAAGCTCTGTAGAAAGCATTCAGTGAATTTTTCAAGTGATTTTAAAGGCTCGTGTATCTAAAAATGCACATTAAAGCAACACCACCTTTTGTGTAATTATTTTTGATGATGAATGTAACTATTCCTAACTAAAATAAGCGTGGAAGTCAGTGGAACAAGCAGAGTTTTAAATTATTGAAAATACTGTTTTTGTATGATAATAAACATTTCTGAAGCCGTTAATTTTCTAAATTTTTTATTTCGAATGTAAGGATTGTTTCAATGTGAATTTGCCGTCAAGAGCCAACTAGTTAAAGATAAAATTGCAATTGAAAATAAGGCATATAAACTCGACATCGAAATTTGAATTGAATTGAATTGAATTTGAACTGAAAGTAAAGAAAAAGTCGCTGTAAACATCCGTTATTGTCGGAATTTTATCTTTTTTACAGTAATTGGTAAGACTACAAGTAGCTTTGACATTCTGCCACAAAAGTTTGAAACAGTAATGCACAGTATTGTTCAAAACGCCATCATCATACCCCGATGTACCTTAAAGGTATAAACAATATTTTTGTCTGTCTGTTTGTCCCTCTGTCTGCATGTATGTTCCAAATAGAATCGAAATCTACCAAACCAATTTACGAGGAACTTGTCAGGCTTCTGAAGCCGGGAAAGGTTTCTAAAATAGTTTTGGATCCCCCCCCTCTCACTAAAACAGCAAAAAGGGTCTCTCAAACAAAATTCACAAGTCTTTAAACTGTTGCTAAATTTTTATGCCGCTTTCCGCTAACTCAATGCCAAAAATGGGCTGAAACATTCACTATAACAGAAATGATATGATTGGAAAGCACTACTGGCATAAATGATGGTCACTACATTCAAACGAAACAAGGAAATCATTTAATACGATTGTTATTCTATTAGATAGTTCATCCCAGAAAAAAATTAAAAACATTATTGCGTTGGCATATGGAGAACTCATGATTGGAGTGAAGTCTGAATTTTTAAAATAGAGAACTGATTATGCAAATGGAACCGAATTTGGCAAGGGAGTCTATTTCGGTTCGAGGATTTTTTTTACAAAACTCGAGAAAAAATCAAGCTAATGGTGCGAATTGACCATGTAAGGGCTTCCGAATACCAGAAATGTTGCTATGGTTTTTGAAGCACTTCCCTTCATCTAGTGGTGGTAAAAGGGAGGGGAACTTAAATACAATTTTTTTTACGTAACTCGAGAACCATTCCAGCAAATGAAACCAAATTTGGCATTGGAGAGCATTTTGGTACTAGAGATGCTTTAATAAATATTCTGTAACTCTCACTGCTTCAACTTGATGGATGAAAGAGGAAGTCTCTATAACGAAATTTGAATATTTTAAATGCTTCAATGATAAATTGAGATCTCACCTCCCTTTCAACGGGGAAATATTAAGAGAGAAGGGGGTTTCATACAATTTTTATGTGCAAAACTCGAAAACTAATCGAGCAAATGAAACTCATTTTGGAATCCAAGGGTATTTGAGTACGAGAAATATTTGAATGAATGTCAAGTACTCACCCTCCCACCCATTGGGCAGATAGGAAGGAGAGATGAGACTACCTTACAAGTTTTTAAAGAAATCGAGAACTTACCAAGCAAATGGAACCAAATTTGGCATGGGATAGTAATTCAAAACAGGTAATATTTCTATGATTATTTGAAACCATTTCTTCATTGCAGTAAGACGATTGGATTGGCAATATAGGTAGGGAGGAGGAGGGTTCAGTTTTTCTAATTAACCGATAAAATTTCCAATAAATGGTTAAATTTGATATGATAAATTATTTTTGCATTGTTCTATGATTATTTGAGACACCACCGTTTTTCAAGTGAGTAAAGGAGGAAGATGAAGGATGTCTCAGTACAGTTTTCTAGCATTTTTTTTTTTAATTTATGCTTACACAGCCAACAAATGCCATCAAGTATAGCGTAGAAAGGTACGAGATTAGTACTTTCGATTTTTATAGACTCTTACGCCTTGCAGTGTGGAGTGGGAAGGAAAAGAGGGTATGCATATAAGTTTTGTTGTAAAGCTAAAAAACTATCAACCAATAAACCAATAAACCAAACAATCAATAAAATTCGGGTACGATAAAATTCCATCAGAGGGGATGAAAAGGACATGGTTGGTATAATTCAAGAATATATCAAGCAATAGGTACCATATTTTATAAAACAGGGTGTTTACGTACAAATAATTTGAGACTAACCCTTTTCAGGGGGGAGTCGAGAAGAAAGAGGCAGGTTTAATTATATTTTTGAACCAATCTCGAAAACTTTTATCAAACTTATAACTGAGGTATGTGATGCTTTCGAGAAACTTCAAATATTTCTATAGTTTGCATGGAATGAGGAAGAAGATAGGGAATTTCTATCAATTAAATCATTTTAAAACTTATAAAAATACATTGAAAACAAACTCTGAGATCAAGTATCAGAAAATAAGCTTCAGTCATATTTGTAATTCAATTCAAAACTCCAGCTGCAGCTTTCAATTTTTGACAGTAGCATTTTATTTATGAAGTGATTTGATTTAAATTATTGCCCACAAAACAATTAAAATTTTCAAAGTTTCAATAAAAATGCATCTGTTTTTGAAAGGTGTGGCAAAGCACACCGGATCAGCTCATACCTATTAAAAATTTTTACCAAAATTTAAAAAAAAAAAATTAAACTTAACATTATTTTTCGGTACCTAAATACTTTGCCAAGATGAATAACGAATTTGTTTAGTTGTAAATAAAACACAAATGAAAAATGAAAAAAAAGGTTTTTCAAATATTAAACCTGCACAAAAATTTCAAATGGTGAGAATTTTAACGAGATTTGAAGATCAAAAAATTAAAATTTAAATATAACTCTAAATTTTTTTTTCGAATTCTTATCATTTTGGCTGAGAACATCTCAAATGAACTTAAATTTCAAGTGCTTTTGTTTGTAAATATTTTTTAAACTAGAAAAAATGGGGTATTCTATTTATACATTTTATAAATGGAGAAATTTTGAAATTTTTTATTGATTATTTCTACTTGAATTTTCGTCTTTTAAAAAGTTTAACCTAAACAAAATAGATTTTTCTAAGGAATCAATTGAATATAAATAAACCCATTGGTCAAAAAAATTCAGTTTTGAGTGGTTTAATATGACCATTGAAAAAAAATTTATCATGTTTTTTAAGAATTTTTTTTGCAGGAAAATAAGCCTCGATCAACACATTAAAATAAAATAGTTCTGTAGTTATATTACTAACGAACACAAGAAAAACATCAAAAAAGCTTCAGTTAATCATTTAAATAATAGAATAGAATGAAACCTTTCGTTGGAAGCAAGAAATTTCAGGTTGTCAAGAAAAATAATTACTTTGATTTGATTAAGCGTTAGATAGATACTTAAACATTAAAGTTGTGGTTTTAATAATTTCGACCAACTCAAATTGACAGATCAGCTCGTCAACCTACAACTGAGGGCATCTTTTATTGATCTTCTTCGGTTATTGATCTTCTTCAAATTAAAATTTTATCAATTCAGGTCTCCCTAAAGTTTAAAGGTTTTAACATTTTTTTCAGGCAAAAGTAAATCCATATTAATTAAGGTCCCTTCTGAAATTTTGTTCAACTAGAATTGAAACTTGTTGTATTCTCATTGACATAAAATCTTCTATTGTAAGGAAAAAAGTAGTTTTCATAAAATGAATTTGTCTTTCAAAATTAGGTTTGATCGTCGAAATTGTTTTGCAACGTGTCAGGTTTTCCAGAATTATGTTTTTTTTCTCTAAAATTTTAGAGTCTTTCATTCTAGCAATTAAATGCACATACCGAAGGATTTTCGTTTCCTCCTAATAATTAGATTTTTTTCAAGTTATTTATTTATTACTACTGTCATTAAAATTTTTATTTGTATCCTTCTTATTTGCCTTTTCAATTATTTTTAAAATGAATTTGTTTTAAGTCGAGAGCTTTTGAGGATCATATTTTTATCCAAATATTTTGATGTGAGAATCATTCTTCGGAAGCGTTTGCCAGTATTTAGACACATAAAATTCAACGAGAAACTTTCAAAAGGATGACCAATATTTCAGTCTTCAAATGATTTGCCGGTCATAACATATAATTTGAGATAACGAAATAACTGCATATGCATAGAAGTAAAATTCGAATATGTGAATTTTTGGATATGGCTGTTGGGTATAAAAGTTTCTTAGCTCCGTTATTTAAAAAAGCAAAACATTCAAGCCATAAAACATACAGCAAAAGAATCCAAAGTGTTCTTTAAATAACTTTCACTCCACAAAACTTCTAAGCAGTTTCAGAGCCTGCACTTGAAAAAAAAAGTGCGTTTTCATGCGCTTCCACGTGACTACTTAACTTCAAAATCGACCACTGGCTGCATTCAAAGCCATCTGTCCCCGATCCTTTTCTACTCCACAAGTCTTCCCGAATCCCCATTACTCGAAAATACTCAAAGCAAAAAAAAACAGAACCCCTTCCAGTGACCAAGCCACCAGAATACTCTGTAACAGTTTCCAACTTTAACCGAACCACCTTCAAAAGCCAGAACATTCAGCTGACGAATGGAAACTTTTCTTCAACCCCCCTCAGTTCAAGCAACACTCAACCACCCCGAAATCATCGACAGGCCAGTGGTGAAAACCGATTGCACGTGAGGTGAAAAGTGCCTGTCGCTCCAGGGAAAAAATCTCTCAGTTCACTTCTCCCTAATATTCGAACCCAAAAAAATAACAAATCATCGTATTTGGTGCGTTTGAAGTGGCAAATTAGTCGTTAATCGTCTAGAATCGTCGCATATCTAGCCTGTGGGAATAAGTGGAGTTAATTTTGGAGAAGAAAATGTGCTAAGACAGATTTTTTCTTGAAAAGAGGCAGGAATTTTTCGAAAGCTTTCAAACCTACCGTGATGAAGAGAAATTTTTCCTCTAGCTCCATCCACAGACATGAAAAGCTCCAAAAGTCTCTCAAATCTCAAGAGGGCAGGGTATGGGGGGATGAAAAGCTCCCTACTTTGAGTGGTGAATTTTCCCGTAGCTTCATCTGTATTAGTGACAACAGCAAAGAGCTCTCTTTCCAATTTGTGCCCGTTACCGGCACAGAGTGTCTCGTTCCCTCTTTCGATGCATAGGAATTTTCCACCTCGGGAAAACTTACACGTGCTGTAGCCGCAACGTTCCATGGAAACTTGCCGCGGTAAAGGATATCATTTGCTCTTACCTTGTCCGGCTACAACTACCCAAAGAGTGTATCTTTCAAACGGCGACTGCAATTGTGAAGTTTGGTTACAATTTAATTATCCCTTCTTCATTGACATTAATCATTTGTTTCATTAGCTGAGCCATTTAAAGTTTTAAGTTCTTTCAAGTTCCGAATTCAGAAAAAATCGAAAAAGTTCTTCAATTCCAAACAAATTAAAAAAATATTGAAAATTTAACGATAAATTTGTAGAAAACATCATTATTTTAATAAAAAACTCGCTGTTGAAAGCCTGAACACATTTGGTGAAATGAGAACCAAACTGACAATAAAAGAAAAGAAGGACAAGAATGACAAAAATGAAAAACATGACAAAAATGACAAAAATGACAAAAATGACAAAAATGACAAAAATGACAAAAATGACAAAAATGACAAAAATGACAAAAATGACAAAAATGACAAAAATGACAAAAATGACAAAAATGACAAAAATGACAAAAATGACAAAAATGACAAAAATGACAAAAATGACAAAAATGACAAAAATGACAAAAATGACAAAAATGACAAAAATGACAAAAATGACAAAAATGACAAAAATGACAAAAATGACAAAAATGACAAAAATGACAAAAATGACAAAAATGACAAAAATGACAAAAATGACAAAAATGACAAAAATGACAAAAATGACAAAAATGACAAAAATGACAAAAATGACAAAAATGACAAAAATGACAAAAATGACAAAAATGACAAAAATGACAAAAATGACAAAAATGACAAAAATGACAAAAATGACAAAAATGACAAAAATGACAAAAATGACAAAAATGACAAAAATGACAAAAATGACAAAAATGACAAAAATGACAAAAATGACAAAAATGACAAAAATGACAAAAATGACAAAAATGACAAAAATGACAAAAATGACAAAAATGACAAAAATGACAAAAATGACAAAAATGACAAAAATGACAAAAATGACAAAAATGACAAAAATGACAAAAATGACAAAAATGACAAAAATGACAAAAATGACAAAAATGACAAAAATGACAAAAATGACAAAAATGACAAAAATGACAAAAATGACAAAAATGACAAAAATGACAAAAATGACAAAAATGACAAAAATGACAAAAATGACAAAAATGACAAAAATGACAAAAATGACAAAAATGACAAAAATGACAAAAATGACAAAAATGACAAAAATGACAAAAATGACAAAAATGACAAAAATGACAAAAATGACAAAAATGACAAAAATGACAAAAATGACAAAAATGACAAAAATGACAAAAATGACAAAAATGACAAAAATGACAAAAATGACAAAAATGACAAAAATGACAAAAATGACAAAAATGACAAAAATGACAAAAATGACAAAAATGACAAAAATGACAAAAATGACAAAAATGACAAAAATGACAAAAATGACAAAAATGACTGATGAGGCCAATTCCTCAAAACTCGCTGGTTCGGTTAAGCCGCGGAAGTTCCCACACGATTGGGGATTCGAACATGATTTTATTACACGCAACGGCACTATGATATGATCACGGTAAGCTAAATTTATTTAATTTCCAGCCAAACGCTCAACGATAGACAAACAATAGACAGTGGACTGTATTATAGTACAACCAAGCGGCACGGGTCTTTTATTGGTTCTAACTGACCAACTGAAGTGCAGCCTCTAATAGATCGAGTCCAATCGACTATCGCCTTTTCCTTTGCCTACACCTATTGTACATATGCTAGTGCACACACGCACCGCTATCTGTTGGTCAGATGCGTGTGGCACAGATTCTGTTCATTGATGCTGTTGGTCGATTGGATTGTAGATTAGGTTTCGATGATTCTTGACTCGCGCTGCAATTATTTGGCGTTAACAATGACAAAAATGACAAAAATGACAAAAATGACAAAAATGACAAAAATGACAAAAATGACAAAAATGACAAAAATGACAAAAATTACAAAAATTACAAAAATGACGAAAATGACAAAAATGACAAAAATGACAAAAATGACAAAAATGACAAAAATGACAAAAATGACAAAAATGACAAAAATGACAAAAATGACAAAAATGACAAAAATGACAAAAATGACAAAAATGACAAAAATGACAAAAATGACAAAAATGACAAAAATGACAAAAATGACAAAAATGACAAAAATGACAAAAATGACAAAAATGACAAAAATGACAAAAATGACAAAAATGACAAAAATGACAAAAATGACAAAAATGACAAAAATGACAAAAATGACAAAAATGACAAAAATGACAAAAATGACAAAAATGACAAAAATGACAAAAATGACAAAAATTACAAAAATTACAAAAATGACAAAAATGACAAAAATTACAAAAATGACAAAAATGACAAAAATGACAAAAATGACAAAAATGACAAAAATGACAAAAATGACAAAAATGACAAAAATGACAAATAAGACAAAAATAACAAATATCCAAATTTCTGCAATTCTCTTAATCTGCTATTTTTCTCATTTTCTTCTTTTCTCATCTTTTCATCTTTTCATCTTCTCATCTTCTCATCTTCTCATCTTCTAATCTTCTCATCATCTCATCATCTCATTTTCATCTTTTCATCTTCTCATCTTTTCATCTTCTCATCTGTTCATTTTCTCATCTTGTCATTTTCTTATCGTCTCATCTTTTATTCTCCTCATCTTCCCATCTTCCCGTCTTCTTATCTTCTTATCTTCTCATTTTCTCATCTTCTCATCTTCTCATCTTCTCATCTTTTCATTTTCTCATCTTCTCATCTTCTCATCTTCTCATCTTCTCATCTTCTCATCTTCTCATCTTCTCATCTTCTCATCTTCTCATCTTCTCATCTTCTCATCTTCTCATCTTCTCATCTTCTCATCTTCTCACCTTCTCATCTTCTCATCTTCTCATCTTCTTATCTTCTCATCTTCTCATCTTCTCATCTTCTCATCTTCTCATCTTCTCATTTTCTCATCTTCTCATCTTCTCATCTTCTCATCTTCTCATCTTCTCATCTTCTCACCTTCTCATCTTCTCATCTTCTCATCTTCTTATCTTCTCATCTTCTCATCTTCTCATCTTCTCATCTTCTCATCTTCTCATCTTCTCATTTTCTCATCTTCTCATCTTCTCATCTTCTCATATTCTCATTTTCTCATCTTCTCATCTTCTCATCTTCTCATCTTTTCATCTTCTCATCTTCTCACCTTCTCATCTTCTCATCTTCTCATCTTCTCATCTTCTCATCTTCTCATCTTCTTATCTTCTCATCTTCTCATCTTCTCATCTTCTCATCTTCTCATCTTCTCATCTTCTCATTTTCTCATCTTCTCATATTCTCATCTTCTCATCTTCTCATCTTCTTTTCTTCTCATCTTCTCATCTTCTCATCTTCTCATCTTCTCATCTTCTCATCTTCTCATCTTCTCATCTTCTCATCTTCTCATCTTCTTATCTTCTGATCTTCTTATCTTCTCATCTTCTCATCTTCTCATCTTCTCATCTTCTCATCTTCTGTTCTTCTCATCTTCTCATCTTCTCAGCTTCTCATCTTCTCATCTTCTTATCTTCTCATCTTCTCATCTTCTCATCTTCTCATCTTCTTATCTTCTCATCTTCTCATCTTCTCATCTTCTCATCTTCTCATCTTCTCATCTTCTCATCTTATCATCTTCTCATCTTCTCATCTTCTCATCTTCTCATCTTCTTTTCTTCTCATCTTCTCATCTTCTCATCTTCTCATCTTTTTATTTTCTCATCTTCTCATTTTCTCATCTTCTCATCTTCTCATCTTCTCATCTTCTGATCTTCTTATCTTCTCATCTTCTCATCTTCTCATCTTCTCATCTTCTCATCTTCTGTTCTTCTCATCTTCTCATCTTCTCAGCTTCTCATCTTCTCATCTTCTTATCTTCTCATCTTCTCATCTTCTCATCTTCTCATCTTCTCATCTTCTCATCTTCTCATCTTCTCATCTTCTCATCTTCTCATCTTCTCATCTTCTCATCTTATCATCTTCTCATCTTCTCATCTTCTCATCTTCTCATCTTTGCATCTTCTCATCTTCTCATCTTCTTATCTTTTCATCCTCTCATCTTCTCATCTTCTCATCTTCTCATCTTCTCATCTTCTCATTTTCTCATCTTCTCATCTTCTCATCTTCTCATCTTCTCATCTTCTCATCTTCTCATCTTCTCATCTTCTCATCTTCTTATCTTCTGATCTTCTTATCTTCTCATCTTCTCATCTTCTCATCTTCTCATCTTCTCATCTTCTCATCTTCTCATCTTCTCTTTTACTCATCTTCTCATCTTCTCATCTTCTCATCTTCTCATCTTCTTTTCTTCTCATGTTTCCATCTTCTCAGTTCAATATGTAGTTTTTTTCACTTGAAGTCGTATGATGATTTCAAGAAGATCAAAAAGCAGCATAAAAAATCAACCTTGGGAATGCACTCACTTGCAAAGCGCACCCGGACGCAGTCAGGCGAAAGATGAAGCGAAAGCACTCAACTATACGGCTGGAAGTCGACATTTGCCGATGCAACCATCCATTCGTTGATTTTTTTTTTCTCTCAAGGGAATTCCTTTGGCAGTCAGGATGAAATAAACTGAAACAACGATAGTGTTTTGAAACAGTTATCAGAAGATACAAGTCGTTTTTGGATTGACTGCACATCGAAGGGCGGAGGAACTCCTTGGAGAAGATAGTGAAATTTTGAAGGCTCAATCTGAAACGAATAAAACGAACAGCAGCTGCAGGAGAAAGCGATAAAAAGTGGTACTTCAATCGAAGAATATGAGCGACACCCGGTCAATAGCAATCGAACAAATGGCGTTTTTGAAATGGTGGGACTGTTGGCGGGAGAAAATATTTGAAATTAAAATTCAAATTGGGAATCGTGCCTGTCTTCACGAGGAAACCGAAAACTGTCACTGGCAAGTTGGCATTTTTTTTTTGTTGTTATCTTTTCGTTTATCAAAAGACAGTTGTCTCTGTTGCTAGTTTTTGCTCGGGTGAAAACCTGCCATATCACACTGCCTGTGTGTGGTGCCGACTGTTTACGGCATATTAATATTTGGAACGGCTTCGATATCGAAAGTATCTCTTCCCGAGAGAAGGATGTGCAGGGGAAAAAATTTTCCTCCCATTTTGAACCCCCACGTCTGTCTCAGGCAGTCAACAGCCCAAATCATTTGCATGGATTGTTCCGAGAAAGAAAATACGATTGCCAAATCTGCTGCTGCTGTGTAAAACAACTGAACGGCTGGAAGGGGGGATGAATTTTCCTAATTGATACCAAAACGATGGTTGTGACAGTTTTACCCAAATCGGAGGATTCGAAAACGTGGCGAGGAGGGTTGCCTTCATACAATTTACCGATGCGTGTACAAATTTTATGGATACATACACAAGTCGTTAAAGTAGTTTGTTTTCTCCAAACAGCCACAGATGGAGTCTTTTGGCGAAGTAAATTGAAAGTTGTTTCCCGAATGGTAATCGTTAGCTTTGCCTTGGATGTTGGTTCAGAAATTTGTTTATTCAAATCAAGGAAGTTTTCTTCGCTTTGATTCTGAATGTAACCAATCGATTATTGGTAATTTAACGAGTTAATTGAGTTTTTGAGTTTCAAACATTCATAATTGGCCATCTTTGCAAAATAAATAAAAAAAATTACAGGATTGGAAGATGAGAAGATGAGAAGATGAGAAGATGAGAAGATGAGAAGATGAGAAGATGAAAAGATGAGAAGATGAGAAGATGAGAAGATGAGAAGATGAGAAGATGAGAAGATGAGAAGATGAGAAGATAAGAAGAAAAGAAGATGAGAAGATCAGAATAATAGAAAAGGGAAAGATGAGAAGATAAGAAGGTGAGAAGATGAGAAGATGAGAAGATCTGAAGATGAGAAGATGACTAGATGAGGAGATGAGAAGATGAGAAGATGAGAAGATGAGAAGATGAGAAGATTATAAGATGAGCAGATGAGAAGATGAGAAGATGAGAAGATGAGAAGATGAGAAGATGAGAAGATGAGAAGATGAGATGATGAGAAGATGAGCAGATGAGAAGATGAGAAGATGAGAAGATGAGAAGATGAGAAGATGAGAAGATGAGAAGATGAGAAGATGAGAAGATGAGAAGATGAGAAGATGAGAAGATGAGAAGATGAGAAGATGAGAAGATGAGAAGATGAGAAGATGAGAAGATGAGAAGATGAGAAGATGAGAAGATGAGAAGATGAGAAGATGAGAAGATAAGAAGATGAGAAGATGAGAAGATGAGAAGATGAGAAGATGAGAAGATGAGAAGATGAGAAGATGAGAAGATGAGAAGATGAGAAGATGAGAAGATGAGAAGATGAGAAGATGAGAAGATGGGAAAATGAGAAGATGGAAGATGAGAAGAAGAGAAGACGAAAAGATGAAAAGATGAATAGATGAGAAGATGAGAAGATGAGAAGATGAAATGATGAGAAGATGAGAAGATGAGAAGATGAGAAGATGAGAAGTTGAGAAGATGAGAAAATGAGAAGATGAGAAGATGAGAAGATGAAAAGATGAGAAGATGAGAAAATAAGTTGATAAAAATTTGGGAACGTATAACAAATTTGAATAAAATTGACAGAAACGAATTTTTTTTAAGGAAATTGAGAAATCAAATTCAATCTTGATGTGTTTTTTTTTTGATAGTGGGTTAAAAAAATCGTATAATTTTTCTACGATAACTTTCTCATTTCCGATACTGCCCCAGTTACATTCCAGAGCTGGCTTTGAGAAACTGCGAATGGATTCTTTTTTCGTCCCTTTCAATCAATCCTTTGGGCCGGGGTGATTAATTTCACACCCCATCGAAATTTTTGGTCCTTGATCGGCGAGCATGCTCAAGTGTCAACTCGGGAAGTTGGTATCCTGCTAAAGTGCCGATCATTAAAAACGGGCATCCTTGAAGCCTTTTCCATTCCTCACCTACTGGAATCGATTCATTGATCCTGGTGGGTGTTTTTTCTGTTGGTCTTTGTTCTAGAAATTTCGTTTCTCTGCGTTCATCAAAGAAATACAGGGAAACTGTCTATTGTTTTTTTCCTGTTCCAAGTCTTACAGCTGATAAAATGCATTGATAAGGGCAGCTAGATGAGCACACTTCGTCGTCTTGTTAATTTTTTTCCCGGTCCTGATGCCGACTTTTTGCTGTGCCACCATTTATGTTTTGTCTCTCAGCGTCAGAAAGCTTCTCCAAAGTGGTAGGGAAAAAAGGGGAAGATAGACAGACAGCAGCAGTTGCCTGGCTTGGCAGTTCAAAACTTTGGTTCGCGTAAGAGACCTGTCAATTAACTGAAGTGATTTATTATAAACTCTTGCAACATTGCCATTTTTCCGTTTCATTTAGTCGTGGCATCACGTTATCATGCAACTTTTTTGCAACCCTTATTTTTTCTCTGCTGGTTTCGGAATGTTTCGTGTGGGAGTAAGACTGGAAGGGTAAGGGGGGATGAAAAAATGAGAGGAAAGAAGAATATGTTTTACCCTGCTAACTGTATCGTCCTTTGGGCTTGGGTGTGGAAAAATGGCAGCCTCGAAAGTTTCGCTGCCAGTTACCCTCAGGAAGTTGCCTCTTGCTGCTCCGTTTTTCCGTGGAGCATTGTATCATTTTTAGCAGCCAGTACTGACTAAAATATGCTTACGTTGGCACACCTTTCTTGTGCTTGAGTTGCTTTCAAAGAGAAAGAGAAGAAGAAGTGGCCAAGCAGCTATTGACTGACTGGTTGCTGGTTTTAATTAATCTCTCTCAAATGATGATCGGATCTTGAGGTGGCATCCCATTCAACAACTATTCGTTCGCTACCTTCAAACAGCGAGTGGTGATAATCTCGGTCATCGTCAAAGTTGCTTATCATCGTTTAGCTTAGGGAGCACCGAGCAAGAGGAAGTTCATTTTCTTTGGTTTTGAGCACTACTTTCTGTTTTGGATTAATTAATATTATTGAAGTTTAAAAGTCGAGAAACATTGACCAAGTGGATTTGATTTACCCGAATCTTAATATCTCTCTTTATTGGTAAACTCGAACAAAATAAAACTTTTGTTAAAAATGACAAATTTATTATCCATAGATCTGATGATAATATTTGTCGACTTGAAAATATTTGAAAAATTAAGCCAATGGTGGGTGAAATGGTGGGTTTCTATCATGCGAAACTTTTAATGATCATCATAAGTAACGGAACTGCTTAGTTTTCATAACTTATTGTTTTCTGAAATTCTCAATTTTCAACTTCAAGCAAATGTTTCAATGATATTCATTTTTGGAAATTCGACGAAAATTCATAAATGTTATAAACATTTTTATATGCGATTTTTTAATTTTGGTTTTCCATATTATTTATTTTAATTGAATATAAATTTTATTCGGATTCTTGTTTAGTCAAAAGATTTAAATTTTACCCTTTTAGCACCAAACAATGATATGTATTTCGTTGTTTTGTTAACGCGCAAAAATAGCCAACAACAATAGATCGTTGTTATATCAGACACAAGAGGTTTTTTTTTTCAAAATAACAGTACAATATGATAAATAGAACGTTTTTTTTTGATAGAACACACATGAAAATAATGATATGATTATCATTTTTCCTGCTACAAAGTACCATGGACCTTTATATGTTACTTAGCGATTTCGATTGACAGTCGCCGTACATCTTGTACTTAATTTTCGTTTTTCATACAAAAAAACATTTTTTTAAAGAAATGAAGCAATAATAATAAAAAAAGGTTCAAAAAACTCGTTGACGTCTTGTTATACCGTCAGACATATGAGTTCATATAAATATCGCGAAAAAACTATAATAATTTAGTTTATCATCATTTTTTCAACAAACTGCTGTTTAAATTTTGTTAATATCACTTCTACTTTCAATTTATAAACAATTTATGAAAATATGAAATGTTATACGTTGCAGGCCAAAATTGATAATAGGCCTAGAACAAAATCTCACGCTAAATTTGGGCAAGATCGGAAATCGGAAAAGATAAGCTCAAAGAGCCTGAAGCATGTAGGGGATTTTGAGACATTTTGTTCAGGAGGAACATAAAAAACCAGTGTTTTATCATTAACTTTGATCCTCCTCGGCTAACTTATTTTCAATCCAGTTTTTGAATGCTTAAACTATGACAAATATTTCATTTCAAAACCGGTTATCGATTAGACTTAACATAAAAAATTGTTAAGCTTTAAAAATGGATTAACATATTGAAGGATAATATTCATCATATCAATGTTCGACCACCCCAACCGGAACGCTAAAATTATAAAATGCATGCCATTTCGTCAAAAAATGCCTGGTTTCAACCATTTTAAATGCAGCGGATTGCAAAATCCTAAGATTTTGCATATATTCTGTTAAAGATAACATTCACATGTTAGTACGGAAAGAAGTTCAGGCGAAACTGTAGGGGAGAATTTGATTACATTTTGATTTTGATTTAGGGAAAACAATTCTTTATAACTCCGATTTTTTTCGCTGAAATATTCATAGTTCACAGGGGCCGAGCAACGTGACCTTCAGTCATTTTTGATTCTAGTTTGTACGCACTTCATCCCTTTTAGAAACAAGTTTAGGCTGATTTACAGTCACATTTCTATAAAATTCTTGGTAAAATTGTTTCACAAATAACTGCTTTTTTTTAGAAGCTTTTTCTGTTTCCTTATTATTGAATTTTTTTATAAACGTAATAAATTTTTCAAATTTAGCAATTTCAATTTATACACAACTTACTTTCAACAAAAAAAAAACTTTTTCGAATCAAAACACTACAAAACGATAAAACAGCTTCTTTCTTGATTTGAAACTGTTGCGAAAAGTTCACAAAACTCGATCGTCACTGTAGTGCGCGATAAGACGTCAAAATTTGATGGGATGACGCAGACTGAAACCGGAACTAGTTCGGCATAAAGTTAGGCTGTTAGTGGCGGTGATCGCAGCAGATCTTTTATACAAAAGTTGTAGACGCGAAGTGAGTTGAGTGCTTAGCAAAATACGGAATCGTTAGTGCTATTTTATTCGGTGATACTTATTCGCCGGTAGGTAGTTTAGTGCCCATTCGCAAAACCATAACCTAAATCCAAAACTTACCATCATTTTAGGGCACTGCGTTGTCAGTCTAGATTTGGGAACTTAGCTTGTTACTTCCGTGTCGGTCAATTGAGACCTAAAGTAAATATTACCAAAATCTGGTAAAATTATACAATTTACTCCAACATTTGTTTAATAACCTACAGGAACCGCAATAACACGAAGATAACAGTCGGTACAGAATTCAATTCCTATATAGAAGGTCACTGAATAGTGAGTAGAATATTAACCATCATGAATTCCAAGTTTATAATCGATTTGTTAAATTCTAGTTTTGAAGCATCTATAAATAAACGGCTATTGAAATTCAGCCCCGTTCTGTGCTGACAGAAACAAAATTACAGCTAAGAAAATCTATGAAACATGAAAAAAATTTAAAAAGACCAATTTTTAAGAAAAATTATCATTTTGAAAGCATCAGAAATCTTTGGTCCATGTGTTTTTTTATCTTAAAAAATGTTTGGAAAATTTTTCTGAAAGTTACAACCATTCTGAATTGATTTTTAATGAAAAAAATATTCTAAGTAAGATAGAAGAGATGAAACATAAACCTGGTCTAAATGCATACAAATATGTAGAATGTTTACTTTTCGTATAAGTGGAATTACCTCAGTTATTCATGAAGTAATTTTCAAATTATTTAGCTATGAAATGTAGCTATGAGTAAGTCTTAACTGTTTTCAAATTTAACGAAAAAAATATTGACGACCGAAGTGCTGAAAATCATGTTCCGCAGCCCTTGTGGTTATGCGACTTTGGATTGGTCAAAAATTGTTCCTGAACGATAGTATTTTGTTCAACAAAAGTTATTTTAATCATAATACTCAGCTTTGGTGTTTTTTTTTTTTTTTAAAGAAAAACAGGGTTTCAAAAGATTAATTTTCCCTTAAAGATATGATGAAAAGAGGATGAAAAAAAATCCAACTCTCCACTACAGTTTTCGCCTCTCAGGTCAGGCCAGCTGATCATATTGACACCTCATTAACAATTGTATAAAAATAAACCCACTATTGAAGCCCAATACCTTTTTATCATAACTCTAATGTTTACATTCAAACGAACAAATAAACACTTTGAGAGGAGGGCGATTTGTCAAAAATTAGATGATGGCTTTTTGATCGGAAATTTAAAGTTAAAAATTTTCAGTTTATGAGAAATCAAAAATTTACAGCAGTTTTCTTAAGTTGATTATCTACATATATACTTTGAACAACCAATAAAATCAATGGTGAGGATGTTTTAAACTATCACCTAGTCGGATAAGCATATTTCATTTGCTCACTTTTAATAACTAAAGTGATGAATAGCCACCATAAAATTTTGTTTGATTGTTATTCCCGTTTCATTGAATATATGGTAATTATTGTTATTTAAGTTATAAGTCATCCATTTCAAGAACACAATTGTGTAAGAATTTACTAAATACTTTGCAAATTTTCAAAATCTGTCAAAATATAATCGTTGGCGTTTTTCTTCACAAATGCATTTTGGGCGGATGAACCATATATAAAATCGATAGTTTGAAGGATAAACTAAGAAAAAAAACTTCAATGAAAACCCTTATTTTGAAATGCTGATTAATCATTGGGAAATTTTAATAATACTCTTATTCATTGTATAATGTCTTATTTTTACTAGTGACCATTAGTAAAGTTATTGAAAGAATACAATAAAAATGAACTAGCCATGAATTGAAGTTTATGTGAATGTTTCACGATTTGGTTTAACTTGTGTTTATATTTAGTTTTTTGTTAAGCTGTCACGCTTATCCACTCGTTAGTGTTAATATGACTACATTGGAAGTTTGGCGACATGTACCTTTACTCAGAAGCACCCAAATGAAAAAAAGTCTCCTGAAACCCTAAATAAAATGCAGACTTTAATATTGCGTCATTATTTGTTTCATGGGCGCACCCTAAAAAAACTCAAACCAAAGAACTCCTTTATCAGATCCTGACCTTCAATTTGACTCTCCTTGCTCAAAATTGCTATATTTATCTTGTTTCCTAGTGATTTTTACAAAATTTATAGTTTTGTAACTCAAATATGTTTTTCGGACAATATTCAGCCACCACACTTAAGTTTTCCGTTATTCAAAGTCTAAGAAAAAACCATAAACCATGCTTCCAAAAAAGGACACACAAGGATATATTTTGTTGATTTTTTTTAAAAAAATTTCACAAAAAATGTGAAAAATTGGTGTAACTGTAACTGTACTTTTTAAATCAATGAACTGTCATAAATGTCTAAATTACACCAAATAAATTTTGAAACAAGGATTGAAAGTGACATCGATACCGAATGTATAGTAGTTTGGCACATTTTTAAATATTAAGATTTTCAAAACTCAAAACACAGATTTTTTGACGAATATTCAATGGTAGCTACTTTTCAAACTTTTAATAAATTTGCAATTTATCAGAGCAATTTTCTAACACCTATTAATTTAACTTGAGTATATGAATGTACGAATTTCACATTAAATTAATGTTCGCCAGAAAGGCAATTTCATACCAGTTCTAGTGGTGTTATTATATCCACGGTTGCCAGAATAAAAATTTCTGAATTTTTGACAAACAAGATTCTCGATTTCAGTAATTAGAACCAAAATTCTGTGACTGTTTTCTGTGACGCCATTTCTTAGAAGTTTTCTGGGAAATTAAGTGAAACATCAACTTGTTGAAATTCATTGGTCATGGGATCGATAGTACACACTCTGTGAGTTTGTGGTTTAGCATGTGTAAAATGGTTGCTATCATATCTTCGAAAGCTGTACACTTATTTAAGTGCTTCAAAAAATACTTTGGTTCACGATTCGACTGAACACTTTGTTAACATTTGTGTGTTCCTGTTTTTGGCAGTTTGTATTCCCAATGACAGGGCCGTAGGAAGAACCGACTCATGGGGGGGGGGTTTTGGTGACTAATTTTTACCTATGAGTTTTCTTCTAAAAACACACAAATAAAAAAAATTAAAACAAATTATATTTGTAACTATATGATTATCCATTTTTAAGTACTCGTTAATAGTTTTCGTATGAAATTTTAACAAAAGAGAAGACACGAGTGCCACAAGGATAGTAATGTGTCATTAATAAAACCTTAAAAACGTAACTTTTAAAAAGTGGTCCTTAGCCTAAAGGGTGAGTTTTTTTTAATTTGTTTAAAATTCTGGTAGAACAAAGCTATTTGATTTGAGCATAAAATAAGTTCTTTTTAGGGTAGCTTGTATTTTCTTTAAAAAAAACTTATTCTATACTCAAATCAAACAAGCCCAATCTTCTGAACTCTTTTGCTAATTCCAAGGTTCTTACCTTTGATGAAAATAAAAAAATATCCAATAAAACAGTAAGAGATCAAATTTGCTTGATGCAAACTTGAACTAAATTTATGATATTAGTTTGAAATTTGGCTATAAAATAGCTGCAATATTGATAAAATGTTAAACAATACACCGAAAAAAAGTGCAGATTTCCAGGTGAAGATCAGGTACATGTTTCTTAAACACGAAATATTTTTCAAAAAAAAAAATCAATTCCATACCAAAAATCCTGTGGATGATTTTTTTTTAATATAATTTTGAATATTTTGCATAAATCAAAACTTAGAAAATCAACTCAAATTCAACATTATATTTGTGATTTTCAGCTGAATTGTGTGTACGAACTTATTCTGATTAAAAACTTTAAAATAAGGAAATTGAATTGTGAAGCAAATTTTTATGTTTATGTTCTTGAATTTCTCAACAATTTTATGTTGATTGAAAAACTCATTCACAAGCTTTTTTTTTTCTGAAATAAAAAATTGAACTTATTATTTCCGAATTTTTATACGATTTCCAAAATGTACAAAAGATAAGATTTCCGAATCTTAATTCAGATCAAAATTTCATGAGCCGAATTTTAGAGCCCTCATTCATGAAGCTATTATTTTAATTTTGTAGTGCTGGTTTGATCTTAATTCATTATTTCAATTATTTATTTTTATTCTGTTTTGTGAATCTGATTTAAAAGGTGAATTTCGAATGATGAATGAGACTGGTTTCCAATTTTGGCTCGCCACTTAGAAGCTTCAAATGTTTCAACTTTGTGTTAGAATAAAGTTTAAGAACTTCGAATTTGAATATAAAATAAATTTCTACTTTTTCTATACTTGGAAAACTATTATTAAAATATTGAAAATGCATTTGATTTCAAAAAACATGATTCAAATTTGATATGACATGCAAAACCTAATTCGAACAAAGATTTCAAAGCAGCTTTTCATTCCTTATTTCTTATAATTATTCGAACTGAAAATAAAGAATCCCAAACTTGATACAAATCATAAATACGAAAATATGTAAAAATACAATTTTGGTTATAGGAATATGGAACCAGAACCTCCAAATTGGTTTTAATTTAAAATTTAATAATCAAACCTGAATTTCTATGATAAGGTTGCCGAATTGTCCGGTTTTAACTGGATTGGGCCGGATATTTAATATATAATTTGGGAAAAATCCGCTCCGACCAGGTTGCCCAGATTTCATTGGAAAAGCCCGGATATTGCTCGGGTTTGTTCTTATTCTAATTCTTAAATCATGCTGTAAAATAAACAAACTGTGTTGTAATTTTCTTTTTATTTATGCTTCGAAAATGTTTGCAGCAAGTTTAAAAAAATTATCATGAAAGGTTTATTAAGTTTTTTTAGATTTTTGATGAGCAATTTCTAGGTTTTGACCAAAATTGCGCGGTTTTCCCTGGATTTGGTCGACAATTTTGATATCAAATACCCGGATTTTGCCAGGTTTTCATATAAAACATCCCGGATTTGTCCGGCCCGGATAAGTGCTGAAAAAAATTTGACAACCTTATTCTATGAACAAATGAGAAAATTTTGAAAAACTGGAGCAGAATTTTGAATTTGAGATGGGTTTTTGAGGTTTTTGTGGTAGTTTTTAATTTAAGATAGATACTACTGAATATCTTTGCTCTATTATCATAATTTGATAGTGAATCTAAAATTTCGAGTGTAGAGTAGAAAACCTCGCTTGCTTTTTTGGACCTTCATGGGGGGGGTTTAACCCCCAAAACCCCCCCCGTTCCTACGGCCATGCCCAATGACATTTTTGCGTTTAGTGTAATGTAATATTTATTTAACTACATGTCGTTATTACATTTCGTGTCGTGTAGTTTTCAGAAATTTCTAATTCTGTGCGGTTAAGATTTTTGTGCGTCAAAAAAAATCTTGCAAAATCATCCGCAAGCGTTTTTAATCAAATAATTGCAATAGGTTTCGTTCAGTTGTTCATATCATTTTAGTTTTGACTAGGCTTTGGCTTCTTTTGTTTTTTATATATCTTTTGACTCAATATTACCTCGGTACGATTTACAATGCTGAGAGAGGTTCATCGTTTTTGGCCACATCCTGAACTGAGGCTGTTTTTTTACTGGCGTAAAAACGCATGACTTCCCGGTCCAAAGTTTTGTCCACCGGACCTGGTTTTCGTCGGATTTTTTTTTTGGTTCACGAAACTGTTGTCCCTCCATATTTCCGAAACGAATTTTAGACCACTCCAATGCTTACTTCTTTCATTTTCGTCAACAAACTCAGCGAAATGTTGGAGGTAGTACACCATTTATGTACAATACTATTGCGCTTTTCCGAAGAAATGCTTCTTATTTTCACATAAATAATGAAAACATGAGCTCACACGAAACTCAGAGTTTTAAGCTGAACTGTAAACAACAACACACACTGCTAATGGTTTTTGTGCCAATTTATAAATTTATTACAGCAAATTTTTCGCTGAACAACTTTGTCCAATATCATAACTTCGTATCTTTTCAGACAAAAACGTTATTAGCTCTGTAATAGGTGTATGTCTTTTGGCATTGATAAACAAGAAATTCAATTGACACCACTGCTGGGTGCCTAGCGAAGTCTGCGAAGTATTGCAAGACCACTTTTCATGCCATACTTAGTGGGGCACAAGCAGTGGTGTCAATTGAATTCATGGTTTATCAATCCATAAAGACATACACCTGTTAAACAGCTAATAACTTGTATGTCTAGAAAGAATCGAAGTTATGATATTCGACAAAGTTGTTCAGCGGAAAATTTCCTTGAAGGAATTCATAAATGGGCATAAAAACCATCAGCTGGCTCGGTTCCACAGAAGAAACAAAAATGATGTTGATTTTTCAGTACAAAATATTCAATTTTACCATACAAACCCAAAAGTTCAAATTTACTCATGTAAACGTTACTTAAAAATTCTGCAAAAAAACATGGATGAGTTTTGGACCTAAACGAAACTTTTAAGACCCCAGGGTTTGATAAATTCAAAAATGACCCTAAATCGACTCAGTCTAATGAGCAGGGTTGTATCAAAATTGTGCTTTGACATAAAGTGACACCCTATAACTAAAGTCGTTGTTTTATCTTTTTATGCTTAATCTTTTGGCAAAGTAAAAAGTATTTCTGTTATATCTTCAGACACCTGAAATGTTAATTATTCATAGTTTACGTTGAAGGGTTATATATTGTATGACGTTATTTTAACCACTCTGATCATTCCGATCCAAAATTTAAGTGGAGATTGTTAAAAAAAAGAAGACACAAAATAACGGTTTCTTAGAATTTTCATCCAACTGTAACATCCTGCTCAATAGCAGCTTCCACTCGTTTATCATCGCGGCAGAGACGACCAAAAGCCAGCCAAGAATGTCTTTCTTGCAACTAGCGGGATCGAAATTCGGTGGCATGAAAATGAGCGTTCTCATGAAGTAACGCATGACCAATAGCCTGGAGACCGGCTGAAGTCGTCACAATCATGAAGTGCTGTTGTTGTTGTTATTCACTATTAAGCTGTTGGCTACAATGAAGAAGATCACCATCACATCGTCATCTTCATCATCATCATTCTTGCCACCGTTAAAGGTAGGACCTTCATCATCGCTACCCGACGACCGACGGTGATACTGTAATTTTCTTCAGGAAAGACGTCTTCCTCATCCGAGAAAAGTCCTCCCAGGAGAACGACTGCATCCTCCATTCACAGAAACGAACCCATGATTCTTGTTGCACACGTGTGTTTACTTGTGTGTGTATGTTTAAAGTTCGGACAAACAGGGTGGCACTTTTGTAATCGCATTTGTTTGTTCTACCATTCAAGGTACTAGTGAGGCAACTCCCAGCCTGCAATATTGGGTAAGTGGATGCGGTAATGATTTTAGTGAAAAGTGACTGCACACGTGGGACTGTGACTCGGGACTCAGAAGGGGGCTGACTTCTACATTCCATTTCGCTCAATGAGACGCCGCCACCGATTACTATTATTATTCTTACTATTCGGGCGGAGAAGTATGGTTAAGTGATTTACATTTGTCACTTGAACTTCTTCTAGGTCTCTTGGGCTTTCGCCCTTTAGTTTGGCTAGAAGAATGTTTCCCATTCTTGTTGCCCAAAGCATGGTGGGTGAAAATAATCAACCTACAAAAAAAAAAGAGTTTGGCGTAATTTATTCGAATGAAAACGAATTCAATTTATTAGTATGGGAGAGTGGGGAATCATGGGCCACTTTTTTTCGTTGTTCCATAACTTCTTCATTATAAAAGATAAAATGCAAACAAAAAATGGTATGGTTTTCTACATTTTCAAGGTATCATAATGTATTTTTTTAAAAATTTTAATAAGTTATTCTCCCCAAATTCTGACTGTTGGAAAAAAAGCAATATTTTTTGGATTTTGAAAAATGGTGGGGAATCGTGGGCCATTAAATCCAAATTGACCAAATAACATGCAAAGTTTATGAGTTGACCCAAAACTGTGATTTCCTAATTCATTTCCTTATTTTAAAGCAATTTCAGATGATGAAATAAAAAAGAGAAATGTGTTTGATCTCATAGATTCCAAAACCTGGCTCGCGAAAGTATTGGCAAAATTTCTTATATAGGATGGACAAAATATTTATAATAACTCTTCATTTGGCATAAGAAAACTTTACAGATAGGTAAAACGTATTTTATGTTCTGAATGTGTATAAAAACATAAAAATATAGGTGATTCAAGATGTGTGGCCCACGATCCCCCACAAGCTATGATTTGCAAATTGGTTGCGTTTGTGTGACTTATTGATGCTTCATCAAAAATTCCTTTTCCACGTGAAAGATCATGACAAAACTGTCATAAGCGTATGAGCATATTTTTGCTATGCACTTTAGGTTCCCCATCGATTAAATTAGCGGGTGTTTTTTTTAGTTATGTAAGTAAATTTTTCTAACTTTTTCTAGCTTTATAAATAAAAGAAGCATATGATGCGTAATTCAGTCAACAACATCTAGGAATATATGCTCACGCAAAGCGACGATGATGACAGTTGATTTGAGATTTTTATCTCAACACACATCTGAGATATTAAAAGTGGCCCACGTTTCCCCATGGCCCACGATACCCCACTCTCCCCTACATATTTCCACACCGTTTTCATTGAACAAAAACCCTCAACACTTCGAAAAAAATATATGAAAAATGTCGCAGCAGGTAGGCAGAAAGGCAGGTAGTCTCGAAAGTAACATTCATGGACTTGTTTCCCTCTGGCTTTGAAAGCCAGATGAATTTCAAAAATTAAAAATGAAGAATACATCGTGGTTTTTAATATGAAGAGCAAAAATCTAAAATGTTCAGAAAAACGAAAAAAGTTTGGAATAATCAAACAAATACAAAGATAATTTTTGTTTTAAATCCTAATTGCATGAATGAATTCTTCATTTGACTTATTCAGGTTATTTTATAGTTCACTAGCAGACCCGGTAAACTTCGTCTTACCATGTTCAATTTGGCGTCCATTTTCTATTTTTCCTAGTTTTCTTTGCATTTCCCTTCTTTCCCTTTACTCGAATCGTCCCGCTCAATTCTATCAAAATTAAACCAAAGAATTTAACTCAACGGGTCTTTTTAAATCCAATTTTTGTAACTTGTTCAATAAATAACTGTATGTTGATAATATGTATGTTTCATTTGCTGTATAACATTCAGTAGATTTATTTTGTTTTGTTATCTTGTTTTTAATATCGGGACCATTTTTGGAGTATTTGCCGAATATTTCTGCCTAACACAGCGCTTTCAGCTCCCAATTAGCTTTGGATGGTGTATTTTTTAGAGCTGTAGAAATCAAACACATAAGAAAAGATTTTTTGCTAGCCATTTTCAAACAGCTTATTATTCACCATCCTCATGCTTCGAAGCAGTTGAATAAAAATCCATATTTTCACCAAAATCATTTCCAAAAAGTTTCGCCTGATACTTAAGCTATAGACTTTTCACATTTCAACTTAAAGTGTTCCCAACAGCACTTGTCATGGCATTAAATCTGGTGATTTTGTGTATTGCAAATTCCTTTTTTTTATTCAAGCAAAAAATGCAAATTAATTCCTTTGAATTTTAACCCAATGAATCAAAGAAACGATTGGTTTTGAAAAGAGGAAAACATATATTTAGATATATTCACCTATTATTATAAAGATTTTAATTCAAGCAGTTCTGATTTCAAAATTTCCTGAACATTGTTGGTGGTTATCTGCGATTTCATTTAGGATTACGTTATATTTTTAAGATTTAATAACATTTAATTGAAAAGCAGATTTTTTTTTTAAATTAAATAGATTGAAAAGAAATAATCTGTTCAGGCTTCGATGGTTTCATGAGTTCATTTTGTTTCCTAGAAATTATCATAGAAACAAAACCTTTATAAAAATTATGTGTCTTTTTTACTGTTAATCTTAATTTTCTAAAATGAAACACCGGTCAATTCTTAACGAATATCCCCACAGTTCAAGTTTCATATTCTCTGGAAAAAGTAATATTTTCAAAAAAAAAAATAGTTATGTTGACAAAAAGAAATATCGAAGTATACATTTGTCACGCATAGGTCTTTTTCAGATGTGTCAGTGAAAAGACTTTAAAATTAATTTAATACTTGTTCTTGTTTGTCTGTTTTATCAACTTTCATTGCTATATCCTAAGTTTTTCTCCAGAATAAATTAATGCTTGGTACTTCAATTTCACTGAATGCTGATCAACCAAAAGAACTTGACTTACAAAGACCTTTATAATAATTTTAAATATTGGCTTCAGATTCAACACTCGGGATATCCTTTCTGGCCATTTTGAAGATAAAATTCTTAAATTGTAGATGTTTCATAGCTAAATGGCGCGTTTTCACTTATTCCACCCAAAAAATTTCAGGAATTAATATTATTTTTAACACTTTCAGGTCATATTGAAAGTTCATCGTAAAAATCTGCTGCCCCTGGAATATCAATCACAAAAAAACTTTTCAACAAAAAAGTGAATCCAAAGTCTCTTCTATAAAGCCAAAATATGTAAAACAAAAACACACTTTTCATGTTAAGTTTGTACTTGAATTGTGTGTAAACAAACAGTAAACGGGTAAACAGTTTTTTGGTGAATGATTTTAAAAAAAGAGTTAAGTTTATTTAATCTAAATTTTTTTTGGGCCCAACAATTTTTAGATGAAGAAATAATGTATACATTTTTTGTAAAACTTGATAGTTTGCAATTTCTCTAGTCTACTTTGCTATTTGAAAATTCTTCCGGAAAATGCATATCCTCACTTTTTGTTATTAAAAAGTAGATTATTTTATTGATAACTTCAATTTACGTTTGCAAAAAATCAAATAGTTCATTCGGCCTTTTAAAACTTCAATCTCTAATCTACTTCAAAGAACAGACTCTTGTTGAGAGGACTAATGACCAAGTTGGTTAAAATTCTCTATAAATAAACAAAATAGAATAGAATAGACTCTTGTTCAGTTAATGTGTCTAGCGTATAGGCGTATTGGATTATACGAAATCGAATGAAAAGCTTCCCAATTTCTTATTTTCAACGTCCACAAAGTGTCATAACATTATTTCATATTTATCTTTACCAAGTTCATATTTTTTGGACAACAATTTACTACTTAAATTAACACGAATTAAAAATGGTTTTGATATTTGAAATCGTTTATATGGTTTTGATTCGATCGATAAAATATCAACCCGTGTCACATCTAGGCGTCATTTATTACCATGTGCTGTGTACAAATAAAATAAGCAAGGAAAAAACACATTTAGGTTGCATATCGCCCCCACGTGCATAAGAAATATAGGTACTTGGTTGAGAAACAGGTGCCTAATTATTAAATTTTTCCAGCGATCAATGAACAGTATGCTTTGGTTACTATTATCTTGCAACGACGTTTGCTAGCGACGCCTCGCCCATGCAGACGTAAAACAAACCCCTCGAAGAAAAGAAAATCTCTAAAAATGGATGCCCGACTTTTCAATTTCAGATTTTGGCAAAACAAATATTATATGTTTTATTCGATCAGCAAAATGTCAACCTGAGTCACATCTAGGCGTCATTCATAACCATGTGCTGTAGAAATGAGCTAGGAATCAAGAATTAAAAAAATCACATTAAGGCTTCATATCGCCACCACTTGCATTGAAAATATGCTTGGTTGAGAAATACGCGCCAAAATATTCTCACTGATCAGTATGCTATGCCATGGTTACTATCTTCTAACGACGTCTGCTCGCGACGCCTCGACCTTGGAGACGAAAAACAAACCGCCCAAAGGAAAAAAAAATCTCGAAAAAATGGAAGCCATGACTTTTATTTCATTCAAAAAACTACAAATTTAATTATAACGGACAATTAATGCGACTTTGTGTTGTTTTTATTCGATATAAACCGATTCGCATGGCTACAGAATATTCTAAAAATAATTTCATTCGAATCGCTTGGGTCATTACGGAGGAGTAGTACTACAAACACCGTTACAAGAGAATTTTATATAATAGATTTCAATGTTTTAATTTATCATCATTGGAAACAGTTTGATTTATTTCATAAAAAAATAAGTTGAAAAACTTTATGAAGAGTATATTTTGAAAAAAAAATATGGGCTAGTATGCACGAAATGTTCGATAAGCTTTGTACATTTGAATCAAAGTGCATATATTTTACATGTTTTTGAATATTTCCCGGGATCTCAGGAATTCCTGGGAAATAGGCTTCCTGATTTCCCGATTCCCGGGAACGGGAAAACGGCCGGGAAATGGACACTCTAATACACTTTTTGTACCATTAGACTAAATAGATTTGAAGTCATTTTAAAATTCCTCAAACCCTGAGATCTAAAAAGTGTTTCTTTGGCTTAAAACTCATTCACTGTTCCATATTTGTGAAAAGAAAAAAATCTCCTGAACATGGCTAGGGAGCACTTTAATCATGTTTTTTTTTGACAAGATCGTTGTAAGATGTAACATCGATAATGACTGATGTATTTTTGGTTTCCTAATTTGACATAAGGTACATCGGGGTAAGTGAGTCCTCGACGATGGCTATTCAAACAATACTGTGCACTATTATTTCAAACTTTTAATGTAAAATGTTAAATTTACTTGTAATCTATTCATTAACTGTGAAAAATATATTCAGACAATTACGGACAGCAACTTTTTGAGAATTTTCTATTCTCAGCTATGAAGTCGAATTGATGTGCATCTTTTTCAAATGCAAATTTCTCGTAAATTTGCTCTTGACCAAAAACTCTACATTGAAACAATCCTCACATTAGAAACAACCAGTTAGGTTAAGAAACGGCGGTTAACAATGAAGAAAAAAGAACATGTTTACAAAAAAACTTAAATTTTGTCTCCATATCCTATCTGGGGTAAGTGCGGACGGCTTGATATAGGCTTGATGTTCGCATTTTTTTTTCAATTTCCTGTCCTTCATCTAATACAATTTAGCTATCATTAGCTTTCGGATCATGAAAAGTTGGGTAAAGTACTTGTTTATTCTGGAATAAATATGTATTTACGATAAAATCGGATCTCGTGTGTTGCAATTTGAATTACACACAATAATCATTGAAAGATTGGACGGTTCGAGCAATAAAGTAACGTATTCAATAAAGGAAACACACATTTGTTAAAAATTTCTGGAAAAATCAAAAAGAAAATTTACCGTCCACACTTACCCTATAAAGCGGGGTAAGTGAAGACACAAGCAGTCCATAACAATTTACGTGATAACTTTTCTCGCTTTGTTTTTATCAAGCTCATCTCCTCAGCGTTTGTGGACAACATTTTCTGCATTACAATGAACATAATTTAATGAAAATTGATCCACGGCTGATTTTTTAAAGTTGAACTATACGAAAAACCGTCCGCACTTACCCTGGTGTACCTTATCTTCTTTGTAAAAATGGAAACTTTGTCGTCAACGCATTTTAAATTGCTAAGTATATCGAGGATCTTTGAATAAAAAACAGGAATTCAATGGATCAAAGCTTTAAAGATTTGCCTGAATTTTTTAGGAATTTTGAATGTCACACAAATTTTTACGAAAAGTAATCCAAACTTACTTTTAAAAAAATTCTTTGTATATTTTAGTAATATCATGTGAAAACATCAATGGCATCAAACTGTATTTGGGCTCCCATCTCGCTGCTGCTACTGTGCACATGAAAGCCACTGCCAGGCCGTTCAGCAAGCCAAACAAGCCAGAGCTCAAATGAACATCTCACCCGCAGCTGTGTGTGGAGTGCTGTCAATGGAATGGCATTTGCCATTTGCAACCATATCCTGGAAATCCCTTTTCCCCACAATCAATCCCCCATTCTGACCCACCTCCTCTTCAACTTCCCCTGAGTGTGGGTGGGTGTCCAAACGGCAGAAGGCAAAGTGCAGCTGTCGGACCCGTCGATCGGGAGCATTTAAATTAAACACTGATGTTCTGCTATCAAATGTAGGACCCTTCCCCGAGCCAAAGAGTCCGAAACCGGAAGTGCGGGAGCAGAAATCGGATACGTAGCTGGTTGGTTACATACACAAGTCGAGGGACACGCAGCGCCCCGCCGAATGCAATGTCAGACGAATGTATTTGGCTGTGTTTGTGTGGATGTATGTATGTGAGTTCATTTGGATAGGATTTCGAGGTGGATGTTCGCCTTGGCGCGGTGTAATTACCGAGTCTTGTGATGAAGTGCTTAACGGTCATTTGATTGATGGTGTACAATTTTTAACTTTTGTTCTTAAGCTATCAACTTACGAGCAAAGCTCGGAAAGCCACCTCAAATGTCACTTTGTCAAACATAAGCTGGGCATCTTTTGGATTCAAAAGCACAAAAATTCTTTGAATGTATTGACTGAAGGAAATAAATATATTTGCAGTTACTAGGTTCATGATAAAAAATCTTCAAAAAAAATCCAATTATGATATGATTGTTTTTGTTTCATTTATAAACTTAAGTGTATGTCAACAAAATTCATTAATCAGAGTCAGGGCCGCTTACTTCTGAATCGCTCTCAAGCTTCCAGCCAAATGTAAACGTAACTGAACACTGCTAATCGTCGAGCGGAATCAATGCCACTAAATTGACCACATCAGAGACAATGCAGGAATGCATTATAATCCCATTAGAATCACTGTTTATGAAATGTTATTACCTCTACATTTAAATCGAGCAGCAGCAGCAATCATGGGTTGAAACCCAATAAGAGAAGGGCGAAATAATTGTTGCACCATTACTTTTTGAAGCTGAACTTTGCCAGAGTGGGGTCAACAAAGTTGTTCTAGGTATTTTTCTAAGAATTTGATGGAAAAAATGACAAAAATGACAAAAAATGACAAAAATGACAAAAATGACAAAAATGACAAAAATGACAAAAATGACAAAAATGACAAAAATGACAAAAATGACAAAAATGACAAAAATGACAAAAATGACAAAAATGACAAAAATGACAAAAATGACAAAAATGACAAAAATGACAAAAATGACAAAAATGACAAAAATAACAAAAATGACAAAAATGACAAAAATGACAAAAATGACAAAAATGACAAAAATGACAAAAATGACAAAAATGACGAAAATGACAAAAATGACAAAAATGACAAAAATGACAAAAATGACAAAAAAGACAAAAATGACAAAAATGACAAAAATGACAAAAATGACAAAAATGACAAAAATGACAAAAATGACAAAAATGACAAAAATGACAAAAATGACAAAAATGACAAAAATGACAAAAATGACAAAAATGACAAAAATGACAAAAATGACAAAAATGACAAAAATGACAAAAATGACAAAAATGACAAAAATGACAAAAATGACAAAAATGACAAAAATGACAAAAATGACAAAAATGACAAAAATGACAAAAATGACAAAAATGACAAAAATGACAAAAATGACAAAAATGACAAAAATGACAAAAATGACAAAAATGACAAAAATGACAAAAATGACAAAAATGACAAAAATGACAAAAATGACAAAAATGACAAAAATGACAAAAATGACAAAAATGACAAAAATGACAAAAATGACAAAAATGACAAAAATGACAAAAATGACAAAAATGACAAAAATGACAAAAATGACAAAAATGACAAAAATGACAAAAATGACAAAAATGACAAAAATGACAAAAATGACAAAAATGACAAAAATGACAAAAATGACAAAAATGACAAAAATGACAAAAATGACAAAAATGACAAAAATGACAAAAATGACAAAAATGACAAAAATGACAAAAATGACAAAAATGACAAAAATGACAAAAATGACAAAAATGACAAAAATGACAAAAATGACAAAAATGACAAAAATGACAAAAATGACAAAAATGACAAAAATGACAAAAATGACAAAAATGACAAAAATGACAAAAATGACAAAAATGACAAAAATGACAAAAATGACAAAAATGACAAAAATGACAAAAATGACAAAAATGACAAAAATGACAAAAATGACAAAAAATGACAAAAATGACAAAAATGACAAAAATGACAAAAATGACAAAAATGACAAAAATGACAAAAATGACAAAAATGACAAAAATGACAAAAATGACAAAAATGACAAAAATGACAAAAATGACAAAAATGACAAAAATGACAAAAATGACAAAAATGACAAAAATGACAAAAATGACAAAAATGACAAAAATGACAAAAATGACAAAAATGACAAAAATTACAAAAATTACAAAAATTACAAAAATTACAAAAATGACAAAAATGACAAAAATGACAAAAATGACAAAAATGACAAAAATGACAAAAATGACAAAAATGACAAAAATGACAAAAATTACAAAAATGACAAAAAATGACAAAAATGACAAAAATTACAAAAATGACAAAAAATGACAAAAAATGACAAAAATGACAAAAATGACAAAATGACAAAAATGACAAAAATGACAAAAATGACAAAAATGACAAAAATGACAAAAATGACAAAAATGACAAAAATGACAAAAATGACAAAAATGACAAAAATGACAAAAATGACAAAAATGACAAAAATGACAAAAATGACAAAAATGACAAAAATGACAAAAATGACAAAAATGACAAAAATGACAAAAATGACAAAAATGACAAAAATGACAAAAATGACAAAAATGACAAAAATGACAAAAATGACAAAAATGACAAAAATGACAAAAATGACAAAAATGACAAAAATGACAAAAATGACAAAAATGACAAAAATGACAAAAATGACAAAAATGACAAAAATGACAAAAATGACAAAAATGACAAAAATGACAAAAATGACAAAAATGACAAAAATGACAAAAATGACAAAAATGACAAAAATGACAAAAATGACAAAAATGACAAAAATGACAAAAATGACAAAAATGACAAAAATGACAAAAATGACAAAAATGACAAAAATGACAAAAATGACAAAAATGACAAAAATGACAAAAATGACAAAAATGACAAAAATGACAAAAATGACAAAAATGACAAAAATGACAAAAATGACAAAAATAGCAAAAATAACAAAAATGAAAAAAATACCCGAAATGTTCACTAATCAATAAATAACAAAACATTTTCTCTCCATTTCTTGGCCTTAAATAATTTTTCAGATTCATATTAAACTATTTATTTCTGAAGTTTTTCTTCACATTTCATGATTCTTTTCTTCTGTTCACACTTATACTTTCATTGATTATGATACTTGTAAAGGCTTTTTTGATTTGCAGTCATAGTCAAAGATTTGAAATTCGATTTAAAACTTTCCCAAAACTTTCGATGTTCATATTTTTCATTCTGAACATATCAATTTTAAAATACAAGTTAATATCGTGAATTCTTGTTTCAATGCAATTAACTCAGAGTTTCATTGCGTGATTATGTGATGTAAATATTTCTTTGTTTTAATCTGTTCATAATTTTGCAGTAAAGATTCAATTTTCGTTTTGTTTTTCTCAACGGAGTCATATTTAATACGTGTAGTAGTGGCTTTCATTATGAATTAATGATTTAAATTTTCTATCCACAAGCAGAAACAGTTCGTCATATTTAGACAAAAATTTCGCTTTTCAATATTTGATTTGATTTGAATTTTATTATGAATTTCCCATTGAAATCCAGAAAAGTTGTCAAATATTTTGAAACTGATATTTTGTGCCAAAGATAGGAAACTAAAAAAAAAAACACTTGAAGATTGAGTTATAAATTTTGAATTACTTTTCTAAGCTCTGACATCGATTGAGATACTCATTTTTCTATGATTGAAATTTTAACAATATATTTATGAATATTTGATTTGAAATAAGGATTTTTATTTACTTCGAGACATTGAGTTGTGATTCTGATTACTATATGTATGTATCTCATCCTTATTTCTTATTAAACTTTTTCACAACCACCATGAAGGAAATAATAATTCTTTTTTTTTACCAAGCGTCCAATGAAAAATTAAAACTTTTTTATTATCATTTGCGATTTTTTTTTCTAACAGAGTTGTTGCGATGATTTTAATGTTTTTAATTGAATTCAAATTAAATTTGGATTTGAAAGATCTAATCAGAATTTTAATCTTCATTAGTTGATCAACTTTCACTGTGTTTGCCCGTTAAAAAAAAAATCATTTTTTCAAGATACCAGATACAGACAAGGCAGACAGAATTTTTATCGGCAACCTTGGCCCATATTATTTTTAATGTTCTTCTAACGGTTTTCAGAAAAAAAAAAACAAAGTTAGCTTGTACTGCAGTTGCCTAAAACCTTTGGGGTATTCATTAGGAAGGCTTTGTAAAAAACTATCTTGAGAGGCACCCTGTGAAAAATTGCCCCGAACCCCCCGAAGACTTAATCCCGCCCCGATTTTAAGGTTTTATGATTGAGATATAAAAATTAATGAATATTCATAAAATTGATTGAGAAAACTTCTTAATTTGAAATTCTAGTTTTGTTGAATCTATCAAAATATTTGAGCTCAACATTTCAGGGATCTCAGTGAAAATTTTCATGTCTCACAAGAATTGATAGCTCAACTAATAATAGAGTGTTCTACCCAGGATTTCTTGACTGGGGATTCCCGAGATTAAAAAAAAGGCGGGAGCTCCCGAATCCTGGAAATTCTAATCCAATAAAAAGCGCTTATTTACTAAAAAATGTACACAATATGAATTGAAAATATGGATCATTTTGAGCAAGGAAAATAATAGATCTACCTTGATATATGGCTCAGACTCAAACTTTTTTGCTCTCAAACCTAGTAAATAAATTGAATTTGATTAAAAATGTTTTTACGTGAGGAAACTAAGTGTAAAAGTGAAAACGAAAAAGAATCTATAAAACAAAACAATTTCAATAACGAAACGCTACAAAAAGAATTTGATTTTTTTTTTTGCTAAACTCATCATTTGGAACTTCCGTTGACAGGAGCAAAATCAACGGCAAAAAATGACATTGAAACAAAAAGTTACAAGATTTGATAAAAAAAACCTGAAGTCTAGCTAATCAACATCTATCGATAGTGTATTAAGTTTTTGGTTCTTGGGTTTTATAATTACTAATTGAATTTTCGAGGCATTAAAAAAGATTGGCAGTACTATATAGGTAAGATTTCTTATGCAGTAGAGTGTTCAAATCTTCATTTTAATTTTTTTCTGGGATTCTGAGAATTCCAGGGAAAAGGATCTTCAGATTTCCGATACCCGGGAACGCAAAAATGGCCGGGAAATGGACACTGTAACTTAAACCTTCAAACACTTCAGATTCAAAAGATAGAAATTTTCCAAAAAAGTAAAATAAGATGTTTAAATATTTTGTTGTAAGTAAATTTTTTATTCTTGATTGTTTTAAAAGACATTGAAAATCAACTTTATAAACCGGAAAAACATGTTCATTTTTGTATTAAAAAAACCTTCAACTAAAAAGTACATTTCCTCATTTTTTTTTTCTCGATCAATAAAGAGTTCATGTTCTTTTAAAAAACAACTCATGGTATCCCTGTCCTTAACTAAAAACTAAAAGTTTAAAATCTGAATAAAGGAACTTATTACTGGACCTTGATTCAAAACTAAACTTTCTATTTTCATTTTGTTCAAAATCGTATAGTTGGAAATGTATTCCAGGTCTTAATATTCATGATTTGATATTTCAATTAATAAAAAAAAATGATTATGATTCAATCTGCTTTACAGGGCTTGGAAGATAATTTTGAAACCCTTTTTTGAATTTAAAATGAAATCTTAAAAGTTAACTGTGCATTTATTATTTTTATATCAAAATGACATGAAAATTTTCAATTTATATATTTATTTTCAATAAGAACTTTTTAAATCGCTAAACGGAGAGATCTCAAGATTTTCATTTGATTCTTTTTAACAATTGAAGTAGTAAACTTTAATGCCGAATTCCAAATTTGAATTTCTTATGAAATCATGATCTCAGAAATAATTATGGACATTAAAAAAATTCTGCATATACGAACTTTCTTATTTTTTTTTGTTTTTTATCATTTTCAAATTTTCATTTCATATTCTTAGGATAAGAAAAAATTTTGGACTTGATTTCAACAGATTTAATGAGTTTTTTCAACTCAAATATGGAAATTATTTAAATTTAATGGTTGACAGGATTTTTTTATAAAGTTAAAATAAGCATTTTTGACAAAACCATCAGAAGTTTTGTTGAAGTATTTCTCTGATAAATTTTAATTACAAATCATTATACATTGAATTGAATTATTGCTGGTTTTATATTCATGTTTACGTAAGAAACTCGAGCATGTATCTGAAATTCATGATAAAGACAAACATATTTTTCCTAACATGATAAGAAAATTATTCAGAATATTTCTAAAACTAATACATTTAATGTGAAAAAATTAAGCAAGCAAGCAAGCAAAAATACTTTTTTCAAATGAGTATTTTTAAATCACAATTTTTAGAAAAAAATTAGGTTAATATTTGGTTTTTGGTCTTAATAGAATTTGATAAGGTTGAAAGATTTCCCGGATATTTAATCAAAATTTGACAAAATTCCAGTCCTGTACCGTTTCCTGAATTTCATTGAAAAAAATCCGCTCTTTACTAAATCGAACTGTAGTGCAATTTTTTTTTTTTTTCAAATTTCTTCGTCCAAAACGTATTTTTAAAGCAAATTTTATTGAAATTATCAAGAAACGGTTTTTGGAAGCCTTAAATACGATTTAATAACTGCTGATGAAATTTTTAATCAAATTTTGATTTATTTATGTTGAGTAAAAACTCGATTTTGATCATATTTGCCTTGATATTGTGCGGATTTTTGTCGAAATTTTGAAATCAAACTCCCGGATTTTGTCAGGTTTTAAGATAAAATAGCTCGGATTTGTCCGGTTCGGGTTCGTGCTGACAAAGTTCTGTCAACCTCAGAATATTATCATTATCTATCTTCCTGAAAAAAAAAATTTTTTTTTTTTGAATACTCAAAAGCGTTTTGAGCTTCTTTTCAAATTTGAAAAATTATTATTCGAACAAGACCGAATATAATGACTTCAAACCGAATCATTAGTTAAAAAAAATACAAGCATGAACAAACCTCATTATTTGGTTATATTTTGCACAGAAGACTCATTCATTTAAGGGTAGGGAAAGGGTTTTTTTTTCGAATGCTGCTGTTAAGTCCGATATTTTTCAATCCAATTTTTATTATTAACCTTAATTTTATTTACTGAGAAGTTATGATTAAACTTATTTTATTACAGAAAATAAACCGAAGAAAAACTGTTGTTCAGACTGCACCAATCCTTCCCAAATAATAGCCCAACAATTAATATTATTGACAGAGAAGCCAGACTTTTACAGCTGATCCAGCAGTTACCGGGTCAAATCCGAGGGAAAACTTCAGGTAAAGCAACACCCCTTTTGGCTAGAAACCCACCCTCAACAATCTGACCAGAACAGGGCGCATTTAACAACCATCCTCCCCGATAATATTCATCCACCAGCAAACCAGTCAGCCTTTTCGAAATTTTCATCGACCTGACCGGCTCAAATCTCGGCCCCCGGAATTTATCGCCTGTTGGATATCTTCGGTCATAAAAGAAGGGAAAATTCTGACCGAACATCTCGTAAATTTTACCCCGAGTTGATCGACAAGTTTTGTGTTTTAGCTGCCCCTGAAATCGCTGGGGCCAATGAAAAATATAAACTTTTATTACAGTTCAACTCATTTCTGGGTTTTCCGCAGGAGTAGGGCTGGTGCCTATTTTGTTTTTCGTACGATTAAGATTCTTGAAAGAGCTGGGTTAAGAATTTTGTCGATTAACTAGGAACCTTTCCAGAGTTGGCTCTCGAAACCCTTTGCCTTCGCATTTTACGACCGAATCAGCACGCGCGCGTCTTTTGCTTTAATGAATCGTTTAATTTAATCGTCAAATTTTAGATTTCGGTCTGTTCTGCTGAGAGTTTTTTTTTGCAAAAAAGCCCATTCTCTTGAAATTAAATTTAAAAAATATTTTGAATTTTTCACAACCAAGTGATCATTAAAGAGTTTGATTGAAAAATTATTTCTCCGGTTCAAGAAACATGCACCGAGTGCTTGCCTTCAGTCTCGAGTAAATGAAAGATCAATCACAACTCGGCAAAATCCCGCATGTTTACCAACAACCCCTAGCGTGAAACATCAAGACAGCATACTTCCAGTTGCTGCTGCCTCGAGAGCTAATCGAACCGAAACACATGGCACAGCTCAAGCTCGAAGAAGAAAAGCGGAAAGAAAAACCTAAAATGAGAATTTTACACGCATTTTAATCCTTGTAATCCTTGCTTTTCCCCCATGTTCAGCAGCAAACCAAACTTCATCCCCCCTTACCATCGTATGGTTCATTCCGACTGAGAAGTTCTTCATTTCGATCCTAGCAACGCAAACAGAACTTCTTCGTTTTGGTCGGTTCTTTTTCCTCGAAAAAACCCTCAACACGAGCACTTCCTTAACGTTAAACATTTTCCAATAAGTGCCCATCTTATTGCTGCTGTTCATCATCATGGGAGGAAAATCCGGGCAAAAGTGGCGAAGGGGTGGGTTGATGAGCAAACAAAAATTTCACACTCTCACAGCTTTTCCGTCTCGGGTGAAGGAATTCGAAGGATTTTGAAGACGTTTGAACTGTCTGCTGCTGCCTTCAGATGGGTTCTGGATCCAAACCACGAGCAGCACTGTCTTAAGGATGACTAAACTAACAACTCTCTTGGTTTGAATTGAAGAATGTGATGATAATATTTTCTTAGACAAAATGTGGCTTTTTTGGAAATTTAAAATATATTTCTCGAAAATTCGATCGAGTTGCAGCCATTGTTAAACCGAGCAGAACGTATCCAACGCAATAATGCACTGTCACGAATAAAACGAAACAATTCGGTCACATAGAAATTTCGTTCAATAGCTTATTCAATTTCCGGTCAACGAAACTTTCGTCCGAAACGTCCGAACTAGAAAACCACAAACGTGGACAAAGTAAACTGTCACTCACTGCATTCATTTCCGGGCCAGATTTTTTTTCCTCGGCTCATTTCGTCCACCACACAATTCAAAAAGCGGTGGACTTTTTAGTTGGTGGTATGTCAAAAACCAAACAAAACCAAAAACCAATACCATGGAGAGACAGGGACAGCGAAAAATAAAAACATCAACGGTAAACGTCACGGTGCAACGGAACAAATCAAATCAAACCGGTGAAGAAGGAAAAAGTTTCATCGACCTGTTTTTTTTTTGCCTCTCCAACTTACTTTGAAACCACAAAACACAATTTGTCCATTCAACCGCAGAAAATATTGAATTTTTTAAAACCATCTCCACTACGGATGGTTGAATTCAAACCATTTGAAAATAAAAAAAGATCTACTGTCTAATAGGTCATTCCATCAACTTCATTCATTATTTAATACCTATCATTTATAGCAGTTCGTTTCTAAACCAAAATTTACCAGCATTTTCTCTCTGAAACAATGTAAAAAAAAATGCAACAATTTAAGGAAACATTGGCCCTGTTCAAAAACACATTCCAAATCAAAAACGTCATACTCTTAATATGTTTTTCAAACTTTCGGCAGCCTGCCAATAATAACACGGAAATCAAAACAGCAGCTTGGCTCTCAAAATGTTAGCAGGGGTCGAATAAAAATCAATGCCGGCGTTAAATGTTTTTCTATCGCCCTCCACATTCCTTTTTCCCCCCGTTTCTCAAAAAAAGCAATCAAAATTACGCCTTCGATTCGACACCAGCAGCCGACAAACATTTCACCTGGGTTCTGAGGCGAAAACACTCCTCTAACTCAAAAATAGTACTGCAGTAAGGGGGGATGATGATAGATCAAATGTCTGTCCGTCGGTCTGTTTGTCTGGCTGCTACAGTTAAAGTTAAATCGAAGTGGTGAAGGTTAGTTGAAAAAAAAGTGGGGAAGGGGATTATCATAAGCAGTTATCAAATGTTTCGAATCTAACTACTCTCGGTAGAGGGTTGATCGCGTTGATTGGTTTGCTTTCCCAAGTAACATTTTCAATTCTGATCAGTTTTATAATCAAAAAATCCTGTTTTAAAGGAATTGCCGTTAAGATTATTTTGAAAAACCATTACACGAACCGTCTTCAGGATACCTACACAACCACTTTATAGCCTTCTTATAAAACACGTTTCGAAACAAAAAAAAATCAAATCTTTGTTTAGAGATTTAAAGCCCTGAGATTAGTGAAAAATTCATCTTTTCACTCTTCCCTGTCGATTTCACTATGTTATGAAATCAACTTATGTCGCTTTTTTGAGTAAAAGAGGAAATTTTTTTTCCTGAGATGTACCACACAAAACTTTAAAAAAGTTTTTGTTAATAAATCATCCGATTCAACTTCACCAATTCAGAAATAAGACCAAGGCCGGATTAAGGGAGAGCTTCGCTCAAAACCATATCTAAAGGTTAAAAGTTTATGAAATCTGAACCTAGGATGGGGGCCCCCTTTGAAAGAAAATTCATCAGAATTTATCATTCATCGTCTAGTTAGGTTTTTACAAGAATGTTTCTTCAAGGACTCGCTAAATGATGATACAATAAGCCACTTTAAGCTTTGTATGGGAATTTCAGGAGATGACCCAGGACTTTTTTTGTTTTTTTTTCATTGCGAGAATAGCTAAAACAATTTTTGAAGCGATCCGTTGTGTCCTGAGTTAGCGCAACGAGTTTTAATTTTCTATAGAAATTTGAAGAGGAAAACAAAAATTTGAACTTTGGATTTTAAACATTCATTGATTTTTACAATACATTACAAGTGAACAAATCACAAACCTAACTTGTACTCCAGAAGAGATATTCTACGTTTTTGATTGCTTATTTAAAAGCTGATTAACCTTAGGATGAAAATAAAAAATCGTAAAAAAAATTCTTATATAAATTGATAAAATTTATAAACTAACAATGAGGATAACAAGAAGTTCATGGCCGTATGAACGGTAGGGGGGGTTTTGGGTGTTATACCTCTTCCTCCCCATGAGGGTTCATAAAAAGCAAACGAGGTATTCTTATGTATACTAAAAATTTAGTTTTTTTTTTCTAAATTTTAATGATGGTAACAATCTTAACTCAAAACTGACTTCAAAACCTCGAAAACTAATCCCAGGCTCAGAATCAACCTTCTGATTTTCAAAATTTTCTCACTAATGTATAGTCATTAATTTCTTTATTCTAATTTTTATTATGGTTTTTTACAATAAAAATAACATTTTAACATTTAGTCAATATTTTTCCGAAAATGAAAAAAAATTTAGTTTTTGGAAGTTAAGCTATTTTTATGTCATATTCTGATTCGAAGTTCATGAACTTCATTCTTATGCTAAATTCAAACATAACAAAGTTTGAAATTAGGGATATAGATTCATCATTCGAAATTTTTGTTTTATATTTTGATTTGCAAGTCGGAGAAATACATAATTGAAATAAAAAATAATCATTGAAACCCAAAACATCTGAATTATTATTATTATGGATTCATGAAACTAATTTCAATTCTTGGCTAAAATGCAGGAATCGTTGTTACTTTTCAGAAAGCGTATTGAAATTCCAAAAAAGATTCAAAATTCAAATTTTTAATTTAAGTTTAAAAATTAAATTCAGTTACAGCTCGTAAATGAGATCCACAGATAAAATAAAATGATTTAGATGACTATTTCGGTAAGGATATAAATTGCAAGAGATTGCAGGAGAACAATTCTGATTGTAAGTTCGATTTGAGAACTTAACCAAAAACAGTTGGTTTGCACAATTTAGCTAAAAAGGTAAAAAAAATCCATCCACAGGAATTAATGTTTAATGAAAATAAATTGATGATAAAGAAACATGTATCTTTTCTTCAAAGAACTTCTGGGAACTCCATATTTTTTGTTGTTTTCTTCAACATTATTAATATGGCAGTAGTAGAACGTAATTTCAAACTAAAAACCGAAGAAAAAACGGAAAATTTTAATCTTTTAATTTCACATTGAAAATTAAATTTATTTTTAAAATTTTGTTTCGAAAATGAAGACATCGTTATAATTTAAAATTTTGTTGCCCAAAACAATTAAAAACAATGTTTTGGGACACTGAAATACGATTCAAAATCTAGTTGTGTTTTCGGCGAAAAAAAAATACTCAATATTTTCCCTTGATTTTTCGTTGAATAGTTCTTGGATTTTTGTCAAATTTTTTCAAATATTTACCGGATTTTGGCTTGAAAATTTTGAAATAGAATGTCCGGGAGAATTTCTGGCAATCGTAAGCTAAGTTCACCAGATTTTGATGCAAACTTAAGATTTGAACCATCGATGATTGTAAGTTTCCTATTTTGGCGCAATAAGATACTTTATGCAAATCCTTAATATCATTTGAAAAAATTAAGGAGTTTTCAAAGGTTTTTATTAAACACGAAAAACTTGTTTCTTTTTATCTAGAGAAACGAACCAAAAAATGAATAATCATATAGTATTTAAAAATAAAAAAGTATACTGATTTTGTTTTCAATTCAACATTGTTTGAGCAAAAATGTTATAGACAAAAAGGTCCGTCTTACCCGACTTTCCCCTACATTTGATTTTTTTTTGAGCAATAACATTTCTTTTGATTTTGCTTAAGCTTCCAGATATTTCAAAAAAGAAATATTTTCACTTCAAGTTCTATATTCCAATGTTGATCTTATGGGAAAGAAAATGGTTACATAAGTTTGTAATTTAAAAAATTCTTCATATCTTAACTGGGATTCTGCCTTCAGAGTCTGAACTTTTTTTTAAACAATATTGAAACTTTTTAATGCTTTATTTCAAATGTTCATTCGCTATCAGAATTTTTTTTATTTATTTTCGGAATTTTAAAACAGATTTTCTAATGAAGTTTAATTGCTTAAACCACTTGTTTTATAATATTTTAAGTGAACACAATAATTTGAAGTATATGTCCAATAATGAATTTTAATTGTCAGAATTGATATTGGCATTCTGATCTGAATTTTTTTTGTAAGCCTAACCATTTAATCGGAATTGTTCTTTTAAGCGATCGGCAGTTTTATTTTGAATCTTTAATTTTTACTTTGAGATGTTTTTGCATTGGTTTTTTAAATTCTTCCTACGATTTTTAAAATTTTGCAGATTCATACGATTCTTTGTAAGTTTGAATGTTTATCTTAATTTGGCTTTCAAATATGCTTTTAAAATAATCCAATTATTAGACTTATTCCTTCTAGAGTTATAAGGTTTTTTTTAAATAAAACTAAATTTTTCGCATCTATAAAGAAAAAATATTAAGCAGATTTTTTTTTTGGACAAATAAAGAAGAAAAATAAATTTAACAGTTTGCTGAAAATTAACCACTTATAAAAATATGAAGAAAAATTAGGACCTCCTTTAAAAAACTTGCCCTGTAAAAATATGTTTTATTGCAATTTTTTCAACTCAAAATTTCTAAGATTACTAATCCCTTGTATAGTATGTAAACTTATTCGATACAAAGTACAACTACAAATTAATTTTGTATATGCTTAAAAATGTTTTATAAATTTCGAATGAATCCTAAGCTTATTGTGTTGATAGCCCATAAAAAACTATAAATGTTAATAAAGAACCTTCAAGGGATCAAATCAAGATGTTTTTATTGACAATCTGAGAGATGGATTCGAAAAAGGATACAATATTTTTAAACTTTTCTAAATGTAGTTACCGCATGGAAAAAACAAAACAGCATCAAGAGTCAGTGATATCTTGAATACGAAGAATAGTTATCAGGTTCCTTTATAATCTGTGAATCTGTGAAAGCTTTTTAAGGATTTTTTTTGCTCTGCAATATAATGTTGAGTTTAAATCAAGGCTTAATCACGAAGTTTTTTTCGTTTGGAAAATGACATAAACCACCTAAAATTTTCATATTTTTAGTAAAATACGTTAGCAGCGTTCAAATCTTTTTTCAAACTCCCAAAAAAAATACAATCAGGATAAAACTGAGCCTTATTAAGACCTTAGTTCGCTTAATTTGTCCACTATACTTTTAAAACCCAGGCATGCATGCAACATGGCCGTAGTGCAGGGGTCGTTTTGGGGGTTAACCCTCCTCCTCATGAGCAGGTTGCCGAAAAAAAAATCTGTGATCTTGATAAAAAAAATCGAATTCTGTGATTTTAACCTAAAATTTTGTAACGGTTTTCTGTGACGCTATATTAATGAAGTTCACTGGAAAATCATTAGAAACATCAACAAACTTTTAACAGGTTTAATAGAAAAAAAATCCATTGACATTGCCTTGTTTTAATATTTTCATGAACTAGAGTCAGAAATAAAAACATCTAAAGTGACAAAATTATTTTAATTTTGAAAAGTTGCACAAAATTTGAAAAAATCTGTGTATTCTGTAAATTTTTAAAAATTTCTTTGATCTGTGACACAGATTCTTTGATGAAATTTTGCTCAAAATTCTGTGATAATACTGTTTTTCTCAAGGATATCGGCAACCTTGGTCATGAGAGTCCAAAAATGCCAAGTGAAATGTTTTTCTCAAAACCTAAAATTGCTTATTCCCAATAAAAATTTTATTAACGACTTAAATGATCCAAGAGTTACAATCTCGACTCAGAACTAAAGACAAAACTTCGAAATCTTATCCCAGGTAAATAGTTCTACTACAATTTTTCAAAAAAAAAATTCTTATTTGTCGATAGAAATATAGTCACGGATATCCGATTTCGTGACTAGCAAACGAGAACTACAGTCAATAGAAAATTTCCAACCAAGAAACGTAAAACACGTATCATTATTTCGGCTCTCGGCTTGGCTCTCTGCCCAAATCACCACCCACCGTACCTACTCGGAGAGCAAACAAACACGAAATTCAGGAATGATTTTACGTTTATAATTTTCATATTTTTGTGAAATCTCACATCGTGAATTGTTGCACCTCACTAGAATGTAGATTAAATGTGCTTTCCAATGAATATACTTTTTATTGGTCCAAACAAAGTAAAAGTACTGAAAATCCGGGTACAACCTAAAGGTGGACCAAAAAAATCAGATGAAATTTCAATTAGTAAAAAAATCGCGCAAAGTAGTCAAATTTGAAAAATTCCAAAAAATTCAATTTTTATTGCATCAAAAATCTAAAGATAACAAAATATCAGAAATAGAATAACATTTGTAATGATATTTTTTCAAAAGCTCTACCACCGTTCAAACAGTTTTTACTAGCAATCTAATGAAAAGTAGGTTTTTCAGACCACTTTTTTTAACTTTTTGTGACCATTTCATTAAAAAAAGTTTACAAAAATATTTCTTGGCTTCATGATGTAGGCATTAACTTCAGCTTTCATATGCATAAAGCAAATTTTTTTTTTGGACGTGTAGTTTATGAACTACAGCAGTTTTCCTGAGGCATGTTTTTTCGGATTTTTTTTCTTTCATGCTGAATAAAAAAAAAAGTTGCTAGCGAACCAGGAAAAACTTGTGCCAAAGACTCGAAGAATTTTTCATGTTTCAAACCGGTCAACGGGTTTAAGGAAAAACTGTTAGACGTTTTAGGGCTTTTCATTGAATTTGTTTTTTCATCTTGATTTTAATTTAAAAATCAAGTAGATATAATAAATACCTAGAATTTCATCATTTTTAACCAGGAAAAAATCGAAGGGAAACCTTGTAAAACATTGGAATTTCAAAACGAAAAATCACCAGCAGCACGGGCAAAATCTGGTATAATTCAATCTAATTTCACTCCGTTTTTTTTGGGTTAAAAATATAAATTTCAGAAAAAAACTATTTCTCGTTATTTTTTTTTATTTTTTTCAAGCATTCTCACTCAGATTGAAATTTTCCCGCTCGGGATATCTGCTCTCCAAGTCACATTGAAGTTGCCTAAATTTAATGAAATTCGAATGGAAACTATCCTGAAAATCATGACGCTTCATTAATCCTCTAACTCAAGATGAAATACAAGTGCACAGGCACTCAAACAATATTCCTAAACTGAGAACAATTATGACCTGAGTCACGAGAAGCTCATTGAATAGTGGTTTATCCGAAACTGTATATCCAATAAAAAAGGCAAAAAAGCAGCAAGATTTGCTCTACCAGCAGCTAGCTTTTAACACAAAATCCGGACATCCTCGAACCAAATAAAAAAAAACCATTGTCTACTGCCCACAAACAAAAAGTTTGAAGTGAAGTTTTTAAAACTTAACATTCACTCTTGTAATTCAATGATGTTATCAATCATGTGATCATTTTGTTAAAAAATACTCCAAATCACGTAAAAAAAATACACAAATCTCTAGAAAAAACGGGAGGTACATAATTTTTTTTCAAACAAGAAGTGCAAAGAAGGCATCAAATTTTTTTGGAGAATATTTTGGTTCAACACTATTTACTCTATTTTTTATTCAATCATGCATTCGGTTGATAAAAAAAACCAAACCACGAACAAAAATAACAGAAATCTCAAAATTAACAGAAATGAAAGGTAATCGTTTCGAACGTACAAGAAGATGTCTGAATTCCCTTTAAATCACGGGAGAAATCCGTTTTGAACCTACAAGCGAATATGATTGGTTTTTTTCCGATCGTTTTTTCTGTCCTGAAATCGTCCTGTAATTTCAGCTATTGAAAATTAAGGACAAAAACGTCCCAACCACTGGAAAAAATATAAGATGAATTCTTTTTTTTCTGTATATTTATTGTAAGCAAAGTTTCATTACATCAATACTTTGTTGAATTGTAAAATTAATTTGGTTCTTTTATGATGAATGAATTACAAAATTCACAATAATATTGTGAAAGTAGTATATCTTTGAATAGATGTTAATTTTATTTATAAATTTTTGCTGTGAAAGTTGTAAGAACATCAAATAGTTTAATTTCAAACATTACATTGGTAAAACATGATGCTGTTCTCGATTGTTTAAAATGGAGATTTTATATTGTCATTTTTTTTTGTATGGTCGAAGAAAGATTACCGACAAAACGTTGTAAACTATTGCAGCTATACCCCTTCGAGTTTCTCTCGGAATCGAAAATCGTCTAAAGTCCCTTATAGTAGAATTTAGAGTTTTCTTGCCTAATTGACCGGTTTTTTCGGGTTTGCCAAGATTTTTGATATTGAATTTGGGAAAAATCTGGCCCGGCCCAGTTGCCCGGATCACATTGAAAAAAGCCCGGATTTAACCAGGATTTATTCTCGTTATTTTAAATTCGAACAAAAATGTGTTGATTATTTTTTTATTTATGCGTTCAAAACGAAATTGAGCAATATTTAAAAAAAAATATTATCATGAAAAGTTTTTTGGGAGCCTTAAATACATTAAAAATGCTGCCGAAAACAGGAATAATTACCGATTTTCTAAAACAGTTATGTTCTTCTTAAAATACTTTCGAAATCAGATTTTTCTTTAAATTTACTTACACATACATATCTTGAACATTTGATTTCTTAGTAAGTTTTTGTGAAAATATTACTTTTTCATTAAAAAACTACTAAAATACTAAGGCGTGTTTTTATTGGCGAGAAAACAAGAGTTTTTAAAAATCAATTTATCACTTAGTAGTTTTCAATACATTTTTTTTAAATATGTGAAATACTTAAAAAAAACGTAAGTTCATTCTTCTAACCTTTTTGAGATTTCTGAAGAAAAAAGCTATAGTTAAATGACTTTTAAATTCATGGCAATTTTCATATTTTTGTTATTTTTTTTCCTTATTACAAAATATCAAAGATTCATCTAGCATCTCAAATCGACGGCCAGTTCGTGTACGACAATGGAAGAGCATAGTCCTGCGTAGAAGTCGTAAGCTTGCAAAATTTTCAACTTTAACAACATTGTTTATACCAGAAATTTAATCTATAATCGTTGTAACAATCATCAAAGCTGCATGTGTTCTGATCAATCATTTAATTTAGGTTGCCATTTTTTTTTAAATGTAACCAGGTCGGACGAATCCAGGCGATTTTATTTTAAAAATCTGGAAAAACCTCGCATTTGATATCAAAATAGTCGCCAAAAAATCCGACCAATATTCGGAAAAATTTGATCAATTTTCAGTTATTACTGAACAAAAATCAAGAAAAAAAATTTTAATTATAATTTTCAAAATAAATTATCAGCAGAATTCAAATAAGGGGCGAAGCGGGCTATATGCGGCTATTAAGCGGAATACTGATTTAACCAAATATTACATCGAATATGTGTACAAAAACCATATACACATGAGCAGACATCAGTTTTCAATACATTGGAGTAATTTTTAGGTTGAAATCTCCTTCAGTTGTTGAGAAATCGATTTTATTATAACTGTTTTCAAAATTGCAGAACCTCAAACCGTGCGGGCTTAATGCGCCTATTTTTATTTTAGGCAAATTTTATTTTTTTTGGTAATATTTCCGTATAATTTCATTCGAAATGCTAGAAACTGATCATTTTTATATGCAGTGTTATGAAAATTTATTTCTTTTACTATTTTAAACAATAAAACAAAAGTTAGGGTTGCCATATTATGAATGCAGTTTATCCACAAGAAATTTTTTATCAAATCTGTTTTGAGATCTTCGATTCTCTCCCAAGGTGTAAATTAGAACTTAAATTAGAAGTTTTAATGTTAAAAATCATATTTTTATTCTATTTAATCTGTTATTTCAGGATTGCGGCATTTTACAAACATGATGGGGGCATACAAAAACACTCTCTTATTCCACTTTCCAATCATTATGAAACCATCATAAAAGCTTTAATATGTTTTACTTTTAAGATTAATTTGAATAAGACTACTCAACTTTTTGTTTTGGGCTTCTTTTCGTATAATTTTTAAAAGCTAAAATATAACCTCAAAAGGTATCAAAACCTTGTATGAATTTTTAAATTTTTTTGAGTTGGTTTATTCATAAAATTCATTCTTGTCTTATGTTCAAAGAGTATCACCTTCAAAATGCATTGATTAGATTTGTTTTCTTGTCAACCATTTCGTCAAACTGCCGTAGGCGCATTTAACCTGATAGGCCCATTTAGGAAACCTTTCCTCAAATTGTTTTTTAGGCTTCCAAAAATATTTCATGATTATTTTTAAAAAACTTGCTGAAAAAACTTCAAATTTTCGCATAAATAAAAAATTGTTTTTATGTTCGATTTGGCGAACAATGGGACAAAATCCGGAAAGTCAGGGTTTTTTTTTGTAAATCCGGGACACTGGGCCAGACCAGAATTTTCCCTTGTTTTATTATTAAATATCCGAGCAAACCCGAGAAAATCTGGCAATCTGGCAAGCTAAATGTATATGGATATCAAAATATTAACAGAAAAAAAACTTTTTTTTTGGTAAAATGAAAATTTTTTTTAGTTTGGAAGCTTCTTTCAACCTAAAATAACATTTTCAAACAATTTTAGATTTGAAAATCAATTTTCAATAAGTTTTTTTAAATCAAGCATTATTTATAAAACTTTTCAATATTAGTTATACATTAGACAAATGAAATTAACAATAATATACTTATTGACTTTTAAACTGCAGCTTAGATAAGTTGTCAGTAGAGTAATTGTATAAGGTTAACATTTTTTTGGGGTTTTCTTTAGTTATAAACAGTAACTCTCACAAGTTTATATATTCTTGCTTAATAGTGCACAAACATACCAACAAACATATGTTCCGTTAAACTTCCAATTACTCAACCTCGAACGCAGGCTGTCCTAAGAACTCCGAAACATATCTCATAAAGATATTACCGGCGCCTTAGATCTTTCAACCAGTTCTTGTTGCGGGAATTCGGCAAGATTTGTGTCACGGTTCCCAAACCAGCAGCATCTTTTCCATCACAATTCATCTGTGGGAAGGTTTTTTTCCCTGCTCCCGCATCACAGTTATTTAAAAAAACGAACACACGTCCTCCGCTTTTCTTTTCAACTTTTTCCCATCATCCACCTCAGTTTGGTTTCGCACAAACCGAAGCTGGGAACTTTTCAACCATGGAAATGGAACTCTTTTCCGCCAATATTGTGCACGTTTTTTCCTAACCAATGAATGCTGCTGGTCCTTCCTTTCTACTCCGGCTTCAATTCAACACAAACGAGTTTTTTTCCTAGCATCCTTTTTTGGTGCTGATGATTTTCTATATTTGTCGTTAAAAGTACCGAACGACTCCCCAAAATAATATTTTCATTCCATTCTATTTTGTTCGATGGGATGGTATTGCATTCTATACTTTGCTATCCAAAATAAAAACTGGTCACAATGTAGAAAATGACATAGTTTTTAAATCTATTCGATGAATGCCCTTTTTTATTTCTTTTCCTGTTTCAAACACAAAACTGAAAATATTATCAGTTTAAGTATTAATAAATAAGAAGGAAAGTATCTGAATCAGCTATTCAAGAATTATAGCAGAAAGTTTCGAATGTTCTTGTATCATTAAACAATGCAATAAAGAATCTATGAAGTTGAAAATTCTCCATGGCACGGTACCCAACTTCCTTGTAACTTCCAAACCAATTCCAAGAACATCCGTATTTAACATCGACACTTCTCGTCGACCGATAGGAACCTACATCATCGATGGGGAATCCAAGGATTTACTTGGTTCAATCTTCCAGAGCATCGTCTTCAAGGTTCAGAAAAGCACGCGTTACAACCCGCTTTCGATGATCGGGGTGCCGTTCCGAGCAATTTATTTAATATATCGACATCGGTGTTTGACACTTTGTAAAGTGGCCAACCTCAACCCCATTGCAGATAAACGGGGAACCATTTTGAGGTGCTGCCCATTTTCCGCAGCTAGAAATGATAGAACTTTGCTGGGGTGGATTTTGAGGGACCGTTTGGAGTGTGTTTGATCGGGTTTGGAAGCGAGCGAGCAAAAGTGTGTACGTTGACTGACGCAAAATATGTTCGCAAATATTTTGATGACCACTATCATGAACCGTTTGCTGCCAGGGGAAAGTTCATCGAATATTATATGAACTGGTTGAAATCGAAGAGATGATATTTTGAAACTTTGGACTGAATCAGTCAATTTTGTCAATTTTGTCAATTTTGTCAATTTTGTCAATTTTGTCAATTTTGTCAATTTTGTCAATTTTGTCATTTTTGTCAATTTTGTCAATTTTGTCAATTTTGTCAATTTTCTCAATTTTGTAAATTTTGTAAATTTTGTAAATTTTGTAAATTTCGTAAATTTTGTAAATTTTGTAAATTTTGTAAATTTTGTAAATTTTGTAAATTTTGTAAATTTTGTAAATTTTGTAAATTTTGTAAATTTTGTAAATTTTGTAAATTTTGTAAATTTTGTAAATTTTGTAAATTTTGTAAATTTTGTAAATTTTGTAAATTTTGTCAATTTTGTAAATTTTGTAAATTTTGTAAATTTTGTAAATTTTGTAAATTTTGTAAATTTTGTCAATTTTGTAAATTTTGTAACTTTTGTAAATTTTGTAAATTTTGTAAATTTTGTAAATTTTGTAAATTTTGTAAATTTTGTAAATTTTGTAAATTTTGTAAATTTTGTAAATTTTGTAAACTTTGTAAATTTTGTAAATTTTGAAAATATTGTAAATTTTGTGAATTTAGTAAATTTTGTAAATTTTGTAAATTTTGTAAATTTTGTAAATTTTTGTACATTTTGTACATTTTGTAAATTTTGTAAATTTTGTAAATTTTGTAAATTTTGTAAATTTTGTTAATTTTATCAATTTTGTCAATTTTGTAAATATTGTAAATTTTGTAAATTTTGTAAATTTTGTAAATTTTGTTAATTTAGTTAATTTTGTAAATTTTGTAAATTTTGTAAATTTTGTAAATTTTGTAAATTTTGTAAATTTTGTATATTTTGTAAATTTTGTATATTTTGGAAATTTTGTAAATTTTGTAAATTTTGTAAATTTTGTCAATTTTGTAAATTTTGTAAATTTTGTAAATTTTGTAAATTTTGTAAATTTTGTAAATTTTGTAAATTTTGTAAATTTTGTAAATTTTGTAAATTTTGTAAATTTTGTAAATTTTGTAAATTTTGTAAATTTTGTAAATTTTGTAAATTATGTAAATTTTGTAAATTTTGTAAATTTTGTAAATTTTGTAAATTTTGTAAATTTTGTAACTTTTGTAAATTTTGTAAATTTTGTAAATTTTGTAAATTTTGTAAATTTTGTAAATTTTGTAAATTTTGTAAATTTTTTAAATTTTGTAAATTTTGTTAATTTTGTTAATTTTGTAAATTTTGTAAATTTTGTAAATTTTGTAAATTTTGAAAATATTGTAAATTTTGTAAATTTTGTAAATTTTGTCAATTTTGTAAATTTTGTAAATTTTGTAAATTTTGTAAATTTTGTAAATTTTGTAAATTTTGTAAATTTTGTAAATTTTGTAAATTTTGTAATTTTTGTAAATTTTGTTAATTTTGTCAATTTTGTAAATTTTGTTAATTTTATCAATTTTGTCAATTTTGTAAATATTGTAAATTTTGTAAATTTTGTAAATTTTGTAAATTTTGTAAATTTTGTTAATTTTGTAAATTTTGTAAATTTTGTAAATTTTGTAAATTTTGTAAATTTTGTAAATTTTGTAAATTTTATAAATTTTGTAAATTTTGTAAATTTTGTAAATTTTGTAAATTTTGTAAATTTTGTAAATTTTATAAATTTTGTAAATTTTGTAAATTTTGTAAATTTTGTAAATTTTGTAAATTTTGTAAATTTTGTAAATTTTGTAAATTTTGTAAATTTTGTAAATTTTGTAAATTTTGTAAATTTTGTAAATTTTGAAAATATTGTAATATTTGTGAATTTTGTAAATTTTGCAAATTTTGTAAATTTTGTAAATTTTGTAATTTTTGTAAATTTTGTTAATTTTGTCAATTTTGTAAATTTTGTTAATTTTATCAATTTTGTCAATTTTGTAAATATTGTAAATTTTGTAAATTTTGTAAATTTTGTAAATTTTGTAAATTTTGTTAATTTTGTAAATTTTGTAAATTTTGTAAATTTTGTAAATTTTGTAAATTTTGTAAATTTTGTAAATTTTATAAATTTTGTAAATTTTGTAAATTTTGTAAATTTTGTAAATTTTGTAAATTTTGTAAATTTTGTAAATTTTGTAAATTTTGTAAATTTTGTAAATTTTGTAAATTTTGTAAATTTTGTAAATTTTGAAAATATTGTAATATTTGTGAATTTTGTAAATTTTGCAAATTTTGTAAATTTTGTAAATTTTGTAATTTTTGTAAATTTTGTAAATTTTGTAAATTTTGTAAATTTTGTAAATTTTGTCAATTTTGTTAATTTTATCAATTTTGTCAATTTTGTAAATTTTGTAAATTTTGTAAATTTTGTAAATTTTGTAAATTTTGTAAATTTTGTAAATTTTGTAATTTTTGTAAATTTTGTTAATTTTGTCAATTTTGTAAATTTTGTTAATTTTATCAATTTTGTCAATTTTGTAAATATTGTAAATTTTGTAAATTTTGTAAATTTTGTAAATTTTGTAAATTTTGTTAATTTTGTAAATTTTGTAAATTTTGTAAATTTTGTAAATTTTGTAAATTTTGTAAATTTTGTAAATTTTGTAAATTTTGTAAATTTTGAAAATATTGTAATATTTGTGAATTTTGTAAATTTTGCAAATTTTGTAAATTTTGTAAATTTTGTAATTTTTGTAAATTTTGTTAATTTTGTCAATTTTGTAAATTTTGTAAATTTTGTAAATTTTGTAAATTTTGTAAATTTTGTAAATTTTGTAAATTTTGTAAATTTTGTAAATTTTGTTAATTTTGTAAATTTTGTAAATTTTGTAAATTTTGTAAATTTTGTAAATTTTGTAAATTTTGTAAATTTTGTAAATTTTGTAAATTTTGTAAATTATGTAAATTTTGTAAATTTTGTAAATTTTGTAAATTTTGTAAATTTTGTAAATTTTGTAAATTTTGAAAATATTGTAAATTTTGTAAATTTTGTAAATTTTGTCAATTTTGTAAATTTTGTAAATTTTGTAAATTTTGTAAATTTTGTAAATTTTGTAAATTTTGTAAATTTTGTAAATTTTGTAATTTTTGTAAATTTTGTTAATTTTGTCAATTTTGTAAATTTTGTTAATTTTATCAATTTTGTCAATTTTGTAAATATTGTAAATTTTGTAAATTTTGTAAATTTTGTAAATTTTGTAAATTTTGTTAATTTTGTAAATTTTGTAAATTTTGTAAATTTTGTAAATTTTGTAAATTTTGTAAATTTTGTAAATTTTATAAATTTTGTAAATTTTGTAAATTTTGTAAATTTTGTAAATTTTGTAAATTTTGTAAATTTTGTAAATTTTGTAAATTTTGTAAATTTTGTAAATTTTGTAAATTTTGTAAATTTTGAAAATATTGTAATATTTGTGAATTTTGTAAATTTTGCAAATTTTGTAAATTTTGTAAATTTTGTAATTTTTGTAAATTTTGTTAATTTTGTCAATTTTGTAAATTTTGTTAATTTTATCAATTTTGTCAATTTTGTAAATATTGTAAATTTTGTAAATTTTGTAAATTTTGTAAATTTTGTAAATTTTGTTAATTTTGTAAATTTTGTAAATTTTGTAAATTTTGTAAATTTTGTAAATTTTGAAAATATTGTAATATTTGTGAATTTTGTAAATTTTGCAAATTTTGTAAATTTTGTAAATTTTGTAATTTTTGTAAATTTTGTTAATTTTGTCAATTTTGTAAATTTTGTTAATTTTATCAATTTTGTCAATTTTGTAAATATTGTAAATTTTGTAAATTTTGTAAATTTTGTTAATTTTGTAAATTTTGTAAATTTTGTAAATTATGTAAATTTTGTAAATTTTGTAAATTTTGTAAATTTTGTAAATTTTGTAAATTTTGTAACTTTTGTAAATTTTGTAAATTTTGTAAATTTTGTAAATTTTGTAAATTTTGTAAATTTTGTAAATTTTGTAAATTTTTTAAATTTTGTAAATTTTGTTAATTTTGTTAATTTTGTAAATTTTGTAAATTTTGTAAATTTTGTAAATTTTGAAAATATTGTAAATTTTGTAAATTTTGTAAATTTTGTCAATTTTGTAAATTTTGTAAATTTTGTAAATTTTGTAAATTTTGTAAATTTTGTAAATTTTGTAAATTTTGTAAATTTTGTAAATTTTGTAAATTTTGTAATTTTTGTAAATTTTGTTAATTTTGTCAATTTTGTAAATTTTGTTAATTTTATCAATTTTGTCAATTTTGTAAATATTGTAAATTTTGTAAATTTTGTAAATTTTGTAAATTTTGTAAATTTTGTTAATTTTGTAAATTTTGTAAATTTTGTAAATTTTGTAAATTTTGTAAATTTTGTAAATTTTGTAAATTTTATAAATTTTGTAAATTTTGTAAATTTTGTAAATTTTGTAAATTTTGTAAATTTTGTAAATTTTATAAATTTTGTAAATTTTGTAAATTTTGTAAATTTTGTAAATTTTGTAAATTTTGTAAATTTTGTAAATTTTGTAAATTTTGTAAATTTTGTAAATTTTGTAAATTTTGTAAATTTTGTAAATTTTGAAAATATTGTAATATTTGTGAATTTTGTAAATTTTGCAAATTTTGTAAATTTTGTAAATTTTGTAAATTTTGTAATTTTTGTAAATTTTGTTAATTTTGTCAATTTTGTAAATTTTGTTAATTTTATCAATTTTGTCAATTTTGTAAATATTGTAAATTTTGTAAATTTTGTAAATTTTGTAAATTTTGTAAATTTTGTTAATTTTGTAAATTTTGTAAATTTTGTAAATTTTGTAAATTTTGTAAATTTTGTTAATTTTGTAAATTTTGTAAATTTTGTAAATTTTGTAAATTTTGTAAATTTTGAAAATATTGTAATATTTGTGAATTTTGTAAATTTTGCAAATTTTGTAAATTTTGTAAATTTTGTAATTTTTGTAAATTTTGTTAATTTTGTCAATTTTGTAAATTTTGTTAATTTTATCAATTTTGTCAATTTTGTAAATATTGTAAATTTTGTAAATTTTGTAAATTTTGTTAATTTTGTAAATTTTGTAAATTTTGTAAATTATGTAAATTTTGTAAATTTTGTAAATTTTGTAAATTTTGTAAATTTTGTAAATTTTGTAACTTTTGTAAATTTTGTAAATTTTGTAAATTTTGTAAATTTTGTAAATTTTGTAAATTTTGTAAATTTTGTAAATTTTTTAAATTTTGTAAATTTTGTTAATTTTGTTAATTTTGTAAATTTTGTAAATTTTGTAAATTTTGTAAATTTTGAAAATATTGTAAATTTTGTAAATTTTGTAAATTTTGTCAATTTTGTAAATTTTGTAAATTTTGTAAATTTTGTAAATTTTGTAAATTTTGTAAATTTTGTAAATTTTGTAAATTTTGTAAATTTTGTAATTTTTGTAAATTTTGTTAATTTTGTCAATTTTGTAAATTTTGTTAATTTTATCAATTTTGTCAATTTTGTAAATATTGTAAATTTTGTAAATTTTGTAAATTTTGTAAATTTTGTAAATTTTGTTAATTTTGTAAATTTTGTAAATTTTGTAAATTTTGTAAATTTTGTAAATTTTGTAAATTTTGTAAATTTTATAAATTTTGTAAATTTTGTAAATTTTGTAAATTTTGTAAATTTTGTAAATTTTGTAAATTTTATAAATTTTGTAAATTTTGTAAATTTTGTAAATTTTGTAAATTTTGTAAATTTTGTAAATTTTGTAAATTTTGTAAATTTTGTAAATTTTGTAAATTTTGTAAATTTTGTAAATTTTGTAAATTTTGAAAATATTGTAATATTTGTGAATTTTGTAAATTTTGCAAATTTTGTAAATTTTGTAAATTTTGTAAATTTTGTAATTTTTGTAAATTTTGTTAATTTTGTCAATTTTGTAAATTTTGTTAATTTTATCAATTTTGTCAATTTTGTAAATATTGTAAATTTTGTAAATTTTGTAAATTTTGTAAATTTTGTAAATTTTGTTAATTTTGTAAATTTTGTAAATTTTGTAAATTTTGTAAATTTTGTAAATTTTGTAAATTTTGTAAATTTTATAAATTTTGTAAATTTTGTAAATTTTGTAAATTTTGTAAATTTTGTAAATTTTGTAAATTTTGTAAATTTTGTAAATTTTGTAAATTTTGTAAATTTTGTAAATTTTGTAAATTTTGTAAATTTTGAAAATATTGTAATATTTGTGAATTTTGTAAATTTTGCAAATTTTGTAAATTTTGTAAATTTTGTAATTTTTGTAAATTTTGTAAATTTTGTAAATTTTGTAAATTTTGTAAATTTTGTCAATTTTGTTAATTTTATCAATTTTGTCAATTTTGTAAATTTTGTAAATTTTGTAAATTTTGTAAATTTTGTAAATTTTGTAAATTTTGTAAATTTTGTAATTTTTGTAAATTTTGTTAATTTTGTCAATTTTGTAAATTTTGTTAATTTTATCAATTTTGTCAATTTTGTAAATATTGTAAATTTTGTAAATTTTGTAAATTTTGTAAATTTTGTAAATTTTGTTAATTTTGTAAATTTTGTAAATTTTGTAAATTTTGTAAATTTTGTAAATTTTGTAAATTTTGTAAATTTTGTCAATTTTGTAAATTTTGAAAATATTGTAATATTTGTGAATTTTGTAAATTTTGCAAATTTTGTAAATTTTGTAAATTTTGTAATTTTTGTAAATTTTGTTAATTTTGTCAATTTTGTAAATTTTGTAAATTTTGTAAATTTTGTAAATTTTGTAAATTTTGTAAATTTTGTAAATTTTGTAAATTTTGTAAATTTTGTAAATTTTGTAAATTTTGTAAATTTTGTAAATTTTGTAAATTTTGTAAATTTTGTAAATTTTGTAAATTTTGTAAATTTTGTAAATTTTGTAAATTTTGTAAATTTTGTAAATTATGTAAATTTTGTAAATTTTGTAAATTTTGTAAATTTTGTAAATTTTGTAAATTTTGTAAATTTTGAAAATATTGTAAATTTTGTAAATTTTGTAAATTTTGTCAATTTTGTTAATTTTGTAAATTTTGTAAATTTTGTAAATTTTGTAAATTTTGTAAATTTTGTAAATTTTGTAAATTTTGTAATTTTTGTAAATTTTGTTAATTTTGTCAATTTTGTAAATTTTGTTAATTTTATCAATTTTGTCAATTTTGTAAATATTGTAAATTTTGTAAATTTTGTAAATTTTGTAAATTTTGTAAATTTTGTTAATTTTGTAAATTTTGTAAATTTTGTAAATTTTGTAAATTTTGTAAATTTTGTAAATTTTGTAAATTTTATAAATTTTGTAAATTTTGTAAATTTTGTAAATTTTGTAAATTTTGTAAATTTTGTAAATTTTGTAAATTTTGTAAATTTTGTAAATTTTGTAAATTTTGTAAATTTTGTAAATTTTGAAAATATTGTAATATTTGTGAATTTTGTAAATTTTGCAAATTTTGTAAATTTTGTAAATTTTGTAATTTTTGTAAATTTTGTTAATTTTGTCAATTTTGTAAATTTTGTTAATTTTATCAATTTTGTCAATTTTGTAAATATTGTAAATTTTGTAAATTTTGTAAATTTTGTAAATTTTGTAAATTTTGTTAATTTTGTAAATTTTGTAAATTTTGTAAATTTTGTAAATTTTGTAAATTTTGTAAATTTTGTAAATTTTATAAATTTTGTAAATTTTGTAAATTTTGTAAATTTTGTAATTTTTGTAAATTTTGTTAATTTTGTCAATTTTGTAAATTTTGTTAATTTTATCAATTTTGTCAATTTTGTAAATATTGTAAATTTTGTAAGTTTTGTAAATTTTGTAAATTTTGTAAATTTTGTTAATTTTGTAAATTTTGTAAATTTTGTAAATTTTGTAAATTTTGTAAATTTTGTAAATTTTGTAAATTTTATAAATTTTGTAAATTTTGTAAATTTTGTAAATTTTGTAAATTTTGTAAATTTTGTAAATTTTATAAATTTTGTAAATTTTGTAAATTTTGTAAATTTTGTAAATTTTGTAAATTTTGTAAATTTTGTAAATTTTGTAAATTTTGTAAATTTTGTAAATTTTGTAAATTTTGTAAATTTTGTAAATTTTGAAAATATTGTAATATTTGTGAATTTTGTAAATTTTGCAAATTTTGTAAATTTTGTAAATTTTGTAATTTTTGTAAATTTTGTTAATTTTGTCAATTTTGTAAATTTTGTTAATTTTATCAATTTTGTCAATTTTGTAAATATTGTAAATTTTGTAAATTTTGTAAATTTTGTAAATTTTGTAAATTTTGTTAATTTTGTAAATTTTGTAAATTTTGTAAATTTTGTAAATTTTGTAAATTTTGTAAATTTTGTAAATTTTATAAATTTTGTAAATTTTGTAAATTTTGTAAATTTTGTAAATTTTGTAAATTTTGTAAATTTTGTAAATTTTGTAAATTTTGTAAATTTTGTAAATTTTGTAAATTTTGTAAATTTTGTAAATTTTGTAAATTTTGAAAATATTGTAATATTTGTGAATTTTGTAAATTTTGCAAATTTTGTAAATTTTGTAAATTTTGTAATTTTTGTAAATTTTGTAAATTTTGTAAATTTTGTAAATTTTGTAAATTTTGTCAATTTTGTTAATTTTATCAATTTTGTCAATTTTGTAAATTTTGTAAATTTTGTAAATTTTGTAAATTTTGTAAATTTTGTAAATTTTGTAAATTTTGTAATTTTTGTAAATTTTGTTAATTTTGTCAATTTTGTAAATTTTGTTAATTTTATCAATTTTGTCAATTTTGTAAATATTGTAAATTTTGTAAATTTTGTAAATTTTGTAAATTTTGTAAATTTTGTTAATTTTGTAAATTTTGTAAATTTTGTAAATTTTGTAAATTTTGTAAATTTTGTAAATTTTGTAAATTTTGTAAATTTTGTAAATTTTGAAAATATTGTAATATTTGTGAATTTTGTAAATTTTGCAAATTTTGTAAATTTTGTAAATTTTGTAATTTTTGTAAATTTTGTTAATTTTGTCAATTTTGTAAATTTTGTAAATTTTGTAAATTTTGTAAATTTTGTAAATTTTGTAAATTTTGTAAATTTTGTAAATTTTGTAAATTTTGTTAATTTTGTAAATTTTGTAAATTTTGTAAATTTTGTAAATTTTGTAAATTTTGTAAATTTTGTAAATTTTGTAAATTTTGTAAATTTTGTAAATTATGTAAATTTTGTAAATTTTGTAAATTTTGTAAATTTTGTAAATTTTGTAAATTTTGTAAATTTTGAAAATATTGTAAATTTTGTAAATTTTGTAAATTTTGTCAATTTTGTAAATTTTGTAAATTTTGTAAATTTTGTAAATTTTGTAAATTTTGTAAATTTTGTAAATTTTGTAAATTTTGTAATTTTTGTAAATTTTGTTAATTTTGTCAATTTTGTAAATTTTGTTAATTTTATCAATTTTGTCAATTTTGTAAATATTGTAAATTTTGTAAATTTTGTAAATTTTGTAAATTTTGTAAATTTTGTTAATTTTGTAAATTTTGTAAATTTTGTAAATTTTGTAAATTTTGTAAATTTTGTAAATTTTGTAAATTTTATAAATTTTGTAAATTTTGTAAATTTTGTAAATTTTGTAAATTTTGTAAATTTTGTAAATTTTGTAAATTTTGTAAATTTTGTAAATTTTGTAAATTTTGTAAATTTTGTAAATTTTGAAAATATTGTAATATTTGTGAATTTTGTAAATTTTGCAAATTTTGTAAATTTTGTAAATTTTGTAATTTTTGTAAATTTTGTTAATTTTGTCAATTTTGTAAATTTTGTTAATTTTATCAATTTTGTCAATTTTGTAAATATTGTAAATTTTGTAAATTTTGTAAATTTTGTAAATTTTGTAAATTTTGTTAATTTTGTAAATTTTGTAAATTTTGTAAATTTTGTAAATTTTGTAAATTTTGAAAATATTGTAATATTTGTGAATTTTGTAAATTTTGCAAATTTTGTAAATTTTGTAAATTTTGTAATTTTTGTAAATTTTGTTAATTTTGTCAATTTTGTAAATTTTGTTAATTTTATCAATTTTGTCAATTTTGTAAATATTGTAAATTTTGTAAATTTTGTAAATTTTGTTAATTTTGTAAATTTTGTAAATTTTGTAAATTATGTAAATTTTGTAAATTTTGTAAATTTTGTAAATTTTGTAAATTTTGTAAATTTTGTAACTTTTGTAAATTTTGTAAATTTTGTAAATTTTGTAAATTTTGTAAATTTTGTAAATTTTGTAAATTTTGTAAATTTTTTAAATTTTGTAAATTTTGTTAATTTTGTTAATTTTGTAAATTTTGTAAATTTTGTAAATTTTGTAAATTTTGAAAATATTGTAAATTTTGTAAATTTTGTAAATTTTGTCAATTTTGTAAATTTTGTAAATTTTGTAAATTTTGTAAATTTTGTAAATTTTGTAAATTTTGTAAATTTTGTAAATTTTGTAAATTTTGTAATTTTTGTAAATTTTGTTAATTTTGTCAATTTTGTAAATTTTGTTAATTTTATCAATTTTGTCAATTTTGTAAATATTGTAAATTTTGTAAATTTTGTAAATTTTGTAAATTTTGTAAATTTTGTTAATTTTGTAAATTTTGTAAATTTTGTAAATTTTGTAAATTTTGTAAATTTTGTAAATTTTGTAAATTTTATAAATTTTGTAAATTTTGTAAATTTTGTAAATTTTGTAAATTTTGTAAATTTTGTAAATTTTATAAATTTTGTAAATTTTGTAAATTTTGTAAATTTTGTAAATTTTGTAAATTTTGTAAATTTTGTAAATTTTGTAAATTTTGTAAATTTTGTAAATTTTGTAAATTTTGTAAATTTTGTAAATTTTGAAAATATTGTAATATTTGTGAATTTTGTAAATTTTGCAAATTTTGTAAATTTTGTAAATTTTGTAAATTTTGTAATTTTTGTAAATTTTGTTAATTTTGTCAATTTTGTAAATTTTGTTAATTTTATCAATTTTGTCAATTTTGTAAATATTGTAAATTTTGTAAATTTTGTAAATTTTGTAAATTTTGTAAATTTTGTTAATTTTGTAAATTTTGTAAATTTTGTAAATTTTGTAAATTTTGTAAATTTTGTAAATTTTATAAATTTTGTAAATTTTGTAAATTTTGTAAATTTTGTAAATTTTGTAAATTTTGTAAATTTTGTAAATTTTGTAAATTTTGTAAATTTTGTAAATTTTGTAAATTTTGTAAATTTTGTAAATTTTGAAAATATTGTAATATTTGTGAATTTTGTAAATTTTGCAAATTTTGTAAATTTTGTAAATTTTGTAATTTTTGTAAATTTTGTAAATTTTGTAAATTTTGTAAATTTTGTAAATTTTGTCAATTTTGTTAATTTTATCAATTTTGTCAATTTTGTAAATTTTGTAAATTTTGTAAATTTTGTAAATTTTGTAAATTTTGTAAATTTTGTAAATTTTGTAAATTTTGTAAATTTTGTAATTTTTGTAAATTTTGTTAATTTTGTCAATTTTGTAAATTTTGTTAATTTTATCAATTTTGTCAATTTTGTAAATATTGTAAATTTTGTAAATTTTGTAAATTTTGTAAATTTTGTAAATTTTGTTAATTTTGTAAATTTTGTAAATTTTGTAAATTTTGTAAATTTTGTAAATTTTGTAAATTTTGTAAATTTTGTAAATTTTGTAAATTTTGTAAATTTTGAAAATATTGTAATATTTGTGAATTTTGTAAATTTTGCAAATTTTGTAAATTTTGTAAATTTTGTAATTTTTGTAAATTTTGTTAATTTTGTCAATTTTGTAAATTTTGTAAATTTTGTAAATTTTGTAAATTTTGTAAATTTTGTAAATTTTGTAAATTTTGTAAATTTTGTAAATTTTGTAAATTTTGTAAATTTTGTAAATTTTGTAAATTTTGTAAATTTTGTAAATTTTGTAAATTTTGTAAATTTTGTAAATTTTGTAAATTTTGTAAATTTTGTAAATTATGTAAATTTTGTAAATTTTGTAAATTTTGTAAATTTTGTAAATTTTGTAAATTTTGTAAATTTTGAAAATATTGTAAATTTTGTAAATTTTGTAAATTTTGTCAATTTTGTAAATTTTGTAAATTTTGTAAATTTTGTAAATTTTGTAAATTTTGTAAATTTTGTAAATTTTGTAAATTTTGTAATTTTTGTAAATTTTGTTAATTTTGTCAATTTTGTAAATTTTGTTAATTTTATCAATTTTGTCAATTTTGTAAATATTGTAAATTTTGTAAATTTTGTAAATTTTGTAAATTTTGTAAATTTTGTTAATTTTGTAAATTTTGTAAATTTTGTAAATTTTGTAAATTTTGTAAATTTTGTAAATTTTGTAAATTTTATAAATTTTGTAAATTTTGTAAATTTTGTAAATTTTGTAAATTTTGTAAATTTTGTAAATTTTGTAAATTTTGTAAATTTTGTAAATTTTGTAAATTTTGTAAATTTTGTAAATTTTGAAAATATTGTAATATTTGTGAATTTTGTAAATTTTGCAAATTTTGTAAATTTTGTAAATTTTGTAATTTTTGTAAATTTTGTTAATTTTGTCAATTTTGTAAATTTTGTTAATTTTATCAATTTTGTCAATTTTGTAAATATTGTAAATTTTGTAAATTTTGTAAATTTTGTAAATTTTGTAAATTTTGTTAATTTTGTAAATTTTGTAAATTTTGTAAATTTTGTAAATTTTGTAAATTTTGTAAATTTTGTAAATTTTATAAATTTTGTAAATTTTGTAAATTTTGTAAATTTTGTAAATTTTGTAAATTTTGTAAATTTTGTAAATTTTGTAAATTTTGTAAATTTTGTAAATTTTGTAAATTTTGTAAATTTTGTAAATTTTGTAAATTTTGAAAATATTGTAATATTTGTGAATTTTGTAAATTTTGCAAATTTTGTAAATTTTGTAAATTTTGTAATTTTTGTAAATTTTGTAAATTTTGTAAATTTTGTAAATTTTGTAAATTTTGTCAATTTTGTTAATTTTATCAATTTTGTCAATTTTGTAAATTTTGTAAATTTTGTAAATTTTGTAAATTTTGTAAATTTTGTAAATTTTGTAAATTTTGTAATTTTTGTAAATTTTGTTAATTTTGTCAATTTTGTAAATTTTGTTAATTTTATCAATTTTGTCAATTTTGTAAATATTGTAAATTTTGTAAATTTTGTAAATTTTGTAAATTTTGTAAATTTTGTAAATTTTGTAAATTTTGTAAATTTTGTAAATTTTGTAAATTTTGTAAATTTTGTAAATTTTGTAATTTTTGTAAATTTTGTTAATTTTGTCAATTTTGTAAATTTTGTTAATTTTATCAATTTTGTCAATTTTGTAAATATTGTAAATTTTGTAAATTTTGTAAATTTTGTAAATTTTGTAAATTTTGTTAATTTTGTAAATTTTGTAAATTTTGTAAATTTTGTAAATTTTGTAAATTTTGTAAATTTTGTAAATTTTATAAATTTTGTAAATTTTGTAAATTTTGTAAATTTTGTAAATTTTGTAAATTTTGTAAATTTTGTAAATTTTGTAAATTTTGTAAATTTTGTAAATTTTGTAAATTTTGTAAATTTTGTAAATTTTGTAAATTTTGAAAATATTGTAATATTTGTGAATTTTGTAAATTTTGTAAATTTTGTAAATTTTGTAAATTTTGAAAATATTGTAAATTTTGTAAATTTTGTAAATTTTGTCAATTTTGTAAATTTTGTAAATTTTGTAAATTTTGTAAATTTTGTAAATTTTGTAAATTTTGTAAATTTTGTAAATTTTGTAAATTTTGTAATTTTTGTAAATTTTGTTAATTTTGTCAATTTTGTAAATTTTGTTAATTTTATCAATTTTGTCAATTTTGTAAATATTGTAAATTTTGTAAATTTTGTAAATTTTGTAAATTTTGTAAATTTTGTTAATTTTATAAATTTTGTAAATTTTGTAAATTTTGTAAATTTTGTAAATTTTGTAAATTTTGTAAATTTTATAAATTTTGTAAATTTTGTAAATTTTGTAAATTTTGTAAATTTTGTAAATTTTGTAAATTTTGTAAATTTTGTAAATTTTGTAAATTTTGTAAATTTTGTAAATTTTGTAAATTTTGTAAATTTTGAAAATATTGTAATATTTGTGAATTTTGTAAATTTTGCAAATTTTGTAAATTTTGTAAATTTTGTAATTTTTGTAAATTTTGTTAATTTTGTCAATTTTGTAAATTTTGTTAATTTTATCAATTTTGTCAATTTTGTAAATATTGTAAATTTTGTAAATTTTGTAAATTTTGTAAATTTTGTAAATTTTGTTAATTTTGTAAATTTTGTAAATTTTGTAAATTTTGTAAATTTTGTTAATTTTGTAAATTTTGTAAATTTTATAAATTTTGTAAATTTTGTAAATTTTGTAAATTTTGTAAATTTTGTAAATTTTGTAAATTTTGTAAATTTTGTAAATTTTGTAAATTTTGTAAATTTTGTAAATTTTGTAAATTTTGTAAATTTTGTAAATTTTGAAAATATTGTAATATTTGTGAATTTTGTAAATTTTGCAAATTTTGTAAATTTTGTAAATTTTGTAATTTTTGTAAATTTTGTAAATTTTGTAAATTTTGTAAATTTTGTAAATTTTGTAAATTTTGTTAATTTTGTAAATTTTGTCAATTTTGTAAATTTTGTAAATTTTGTAAATTTAGAAAATTTTATAAATTTTGTAAATTTTGTAAATTTTGTAAATTTTGTAAATTTTGTAAATTTTGTAAATTTTGTAAATTTTGTCAATTTTGTCAATTTTGTCAATTTTGTCAATTTTGTCAATTTTGTCAATTTTGTCAATTTTGTCAATTTTGTCAATTTTGTCAATTTTGTCAATTTTGTCAATTTTGTCAGTTTTGTCAATTTTGTCAATTTTGTCAATTTTGTCAATTTTGTCAATTTTGTCAATTTTGTCAATTTTGTCAATTTTGTCTATTTTGTCAATTTTGTCAATTTTGTCAATTTTGTCAATTTTGTCTATTTTGCCAATTTTGTCAATTTTGTCAATTTTGTCAATTTTGTCAATTTTGTCAATTTTGTCAATTTTGTCAATTTTGTCAATTTTGTCAATTTTGTCAATTTTGTCAATTTTGTCAATTTTGTCAATTTTGTCAATTTTGTCAATTTTGTCAATTTTGTCAATTTTGTCAATTTTGTCAATTTTGTCAATTTTGTCAATTTTGTCAATTTTGTCAATTTTGTCAATTTTGTCAATTTTGTCAATTTTGTCAATTTTGTCAATTTTGTCAATTTTGTCAATTTTGTCAATTTTGTCAATTTTGTCAATTTTGTCAATTTTGTCAATTTTGTCAATTTTGTCAATTTTGTCAATTTTGTCAATTTTGTCAATTTTGTCAATTTTGTCAATTTTGTCAATTTTGTCAATTTTGTCAATTTTGTCAATTTTGTCAATTTTGTCAATTTTGTCAATTTTGTCAATTTTGTCAATTTTGTCAATTTTGTCAATTTTGTCAATTTTGTCAATTTTGTCAATTTTGTCAATTTTGTCAATTTTGTCAATTTTGTCAATTTTGTCAATTTTGTCAATTTTGTCAATTTTGTCAATTTTGTCAATTTTGTCAATTTTGTCAATTTTGTCAATTTTGTCAATTTTGTCAATTTTGTCAATTTTGTCAATTTTGTCAATTTTGTCAATTTTGTCAATTTTGTCAATTTTGTCAATTTTGTCAATTTTGTCAATTTTGTCAATTTTGTCAATTTTGTCAATTT